>NC_088327.1:25492500-25502500 GCF_036884655.1 Musa acuminata AAA Group | reverse complement strand
TTGATTAAATAAGGGTCAAAGAAACTTTAATGAAGGTAACAATAAAACTCATCAATATTTTGGTTACAAAAAAATTAAACATATTAAAAAAAGATTATTGGTATAAAAATAAAAATCTAAATATTTCCGAGGATATAGCCATCTTAAAAAAGATTATTGGAATAAAAATCAAGCAAATTATCATTAAAAAAATAATTATGAAAAAAAGGATGAAAATAATATTTTCTTTATAGTATTTGATGAAGAATATTCTAGAACTGTTTGGCTTTTGGATAGTGGATATAATAATAATATAATATGGGATAAAAATTTATTTCAAAAGCTTGATGATTCAATCAGATCTACAATATAGATGAGAAATGATAGTAAAGTTCAAGTGGAAGGAAAAGGAACAATTACTATGAACATCAAAACTAGTAAACAATTTATTAATGATATGATGTTTAATCCTAGTTTAAAATAAAATTTCATTAATATAAGGCAAATTATAAGAAAAGGATATTTTGATTTTTTTATGATGAAAAATATTTGATTTATGATAAAAATAAAAAATTAATAAAAACTATGAAGATGATAAAAAATAAAATATTTCCCTTATTATTTTTAGATTTATCCTTACATGCATTCACAATTACTACTATTGATGAATCGACATTATAGTATAAAAGACAATCATCTGAATTATGGTAGACTAGAATTGTTAGATCAGAAAAAAATAAAATAGAAGATTTACCTGAGATTAAAAATAAAAATACTATTTATGAATCTTATATTTTTGAAAAATAATAGAAATTCCTTTCAAACATGTCATTTTTGTAGAGCCAAAAAATGATTAAAACTTGTGCACGTAGAAATTTATGGGCCTATACAAACTATCTTACGTGGTAGAAGTAAATATTTTTTGTTATTTATAGATGATTGCACAAAGATGATGTTGGTATATTTTCTCAAAAAAAAAAAAAAAAAGCTGAAGCTTTCTTTGTTTTAAAAAATTTCAAAGCATATATAAAAAAATAAAGTGGTTATTTTATTAAAACTCTTTATATTGATAGAGGGGGTGAATTCAATTCTAAAGATTTTTTTGTTTTTTTGCAAGAATATAAGCATTAACAATGAACTAACTATTAAGTTATACCGCTCAGCAAAATAGAGTAGTAGAGTAGAAGAATTGAGTAGTGGTTGAGACTACCAGATGTATGCTTAAAGAAAAAACAATACTAAAATAGTTTTGGGTAGAAGTTGTGAGTACAATAATATATTTGTTAAATTGTTTTCCTATCAAGGTAGTACAAGGAAAAACACCCTATGAAGTGCGATCAAACAGAATGCCAAATGTAAGTCATTTAAAGGTATTTCATTATGTTTCTTACTTTCATGTTCTTACATAAAAAAAGTAGCAAACTTGATAGACAAAAGGTTTTAGACTTTATAATCCTACAACTAAAAAATTAATCATAAGTTAGTGATATTATTTCTAATGAAGAAGAAGCTCAAAACTCTAAAATAGTTGAAATTCCAATAGTTATAGGGGAAGAAGTCATAAGGTACATAATGCATTGCTTATTGTTAATACCTCACCCAAATCTTCTCATATTTTGAATTATTTTAATTTAAGTGTTTCTAGTGATATTGAAACACCTCAAGGAAATTTTGTAGTCTTTTAGAGATATATTAGTCTAGTAATTTTATATGTTTTGCTTTGGAACCTTGTAGCTTAAAAAGAAGAAACCGTTTAATGTTGTTGACTCATTATAAAAATTTTGTTGACAATTAAAAAAATAAGACTTAAAAATTCATAGATTTGCCCCTAAGAAAAAAAGAAATTGGAATCAAATGGGTGTACGAGTCAAAATTTAATGTTGTTGACTCATTATAAAAATATAAAGCCCATGCTCAAATTTTAGATTTCTTAATTTGATGTTAAATTACAAATTAGCCTTCTTGAATGGAAAGGTGCCATAAGAGGTTTATATAAAGTAGCCCGAAAGATTTAAAATTAAAAGATAGAAGATAAAGTATATAAATTGGATAAAGTCATATAGGGCATGAAACAAGCACCAAGAGTATGACAAAATTGATAATATTTTCTTCAACATAATGTTTAAAAAATTTAAGTGAGCCAACTTTATATATAAAAGCCTAAGAAATGAAAATTTTTATCATCTATTTAGATATAGATGATATGATTTATACTTGAAATTTATCAAATATGCTTATTGAATTTAAGAAAAATATGATGTTAGAATTTGAAATGATTGATCTAGGGTTTTTACATTATTTTTTTAGAATGAAAATTATGAAAGATTCAAATGAATTTTTTTTTGTGGCAAGAAAAATATGTTAAATATTTGTTTAAAAGGTTTACTATGGCAACTTATAAGCCAATGAATACTCCAGTGAATAAATGATAAACTTATGTTAGATGATGAAGTTAAAAAAATAGATGAGTAATAGTATAGAAGTTTAATTAGAAGATTAATTTATCTCATATATTTAAGGCCAAATATTATGTTTGTAATTAGTTTGTTATCCACATTTATGCATAACCCTAGCAAACATTACTTTGGAGCAACCGAAAGAATTTAAGCATATATCAAGGGAACTCTTGATTATGGCATCTAGGTAAAAGATTTTAAGTTGTATTCTTATACTGATAGTGATTAAGCTAGTTATGTAGATGAAGAAAAGTTCTTTACGATTTATGCTCAGCCTTGGCTCAGGTGTGATTTCATGGATAATAAAAAAATAAGAATGTATTGTTAGGATCGAAGCGGCACTAAGAGGGGGGGGGGGGTGAATTAGTGCAGTGGTAAAGTGCGATAAACTTTTGACGATTTAAACACTTTCGAAAACTTCGTACGATAAAAGCAACGTTTTCGTTTGAAACCGTTTCGATTGCGTTTTAACTTGAAGGAATGAGTAAGATGGAGACAAAGAAGTAGAGCATTAAAGTGCAAATGGTTTGCAGTAATATAAATGACAATAAGTAAATGCAAACCAGAGATCACGTCGATTATACAGTGGTTCGGTCAAATGACCTACATCCACTTGCGAGGCCCCTCTTCGATGAGGCTCCCACCTTCCACTAGTAAATCTCTTGAAGGGGAAGGGTAAATACCCCTCTTACAACTTTTTACAAGCGGTTCACTCTCTTACAGATTTTCAGCAAGAAAGAAGGAGGTGAACACTAGCAAATTGAAAACAAGACTAGCAAAGACTTTTCTAAGACCTTTCTCTCAATCAATTGCTTCTCAAAAAGTTATAATCTCAGCTGAGATTTGAGGGGTATTTATAGGCCTCAAGAGGATTTAAATTTGAGCTCCAAAATTTAAATTCTCTTTAGGTTCCCGATGCTGGTGGTGCCACCGCCTGTTAGTGTCTGACACTGACAGTGCTGGGCGGTGCCACTGCCCAGCCCAGGCGGTACCACTTTAGGCTTTCTTCTCTGATGAGGTCATCGACCTCCACTAGAGGCCTTCCTTCAATAGGCGAAGGCTAACTACCCTTTTATAGTTTGACTCCTTTTGACGGGCTTAGGAGACAACCCTTATAGTACTTTCACTCCTCTCTTAAATGATCAAAACTTGGAAGAAAAGAGGGAGGAGAACTTTTGGCCTTTACAACACTTTTGAGCTCTAAAATCACAGATTAATATTAAGCTTTTAGTGCCCTTCCATGCAGGAAAGGGTGGGGTTTATATAGGCCCCAACTGGTTTGAATTTAGAGCTAAAAACTGTCATCTCTCGGTTTTTCGAGGTCTTGGCAGTACTACCGTCATAACTGAGCGGTACTACCGCCTGTCATCTATCACTGAGCAGTACTACTGCTTAGTCTAGGTAGTACTACCACCTGGCATCGCTCGGAGATCGAGCTCAGGCGGTACCACCGCTTGACAGGGGTGGTACTCGCTTGCAGTAATAACTACCGACGATACCACTGCCTGATAGGGGCGATACTACCTGTCATGGACTTAGCTGGTTTTGCCTAGGTCGTGTGGCACCCTTGCATGTCCATCCGCAAAGGTTAGCCTCCCCAAAGTCTCCCATGGTCCCTTAGGACCCACAAAAGAGAGAACGAGTTAGAGAAAATGCCTCACTCGGGATCCACAAGCAAACATTCCAATAAACACTTCATAGACAATGCAAATTATAAATATACTTTACAAGCTCTAAACAGTTGCACAACAAAGGGTCAAAATGATCTATTATAGACCGAAAATATCTCACAAGTGTCCACATGACACAACCTTTATTTACAAGTCTAAAGCGACCATCAAACCCAACTAAAATGGGACTATTAAGCATTCTGTCGTCCCTCTACATGCTGTGCAAAGCATGAACATACCAAAAGTCACCGACATACATAAGCATTACATCAAACATCCTGTTTCAAAGTTTGTCCGTGACATATCACCCATAATTCCTAGGAGACCATGTCTCCTAGGCGATGCCACCGCCGGCCCTGGCGGTGCCACCGCTTGGCAGGAATTCTGGGTCCAAATAGGCTGATCCATTCGACCTAATTTGGGTCTGTCAAGGGCCCAATTGCCCCCAGATTAAGTTAACGGGATCACCTCTCATTCCTAACTTAATCTACATGCTAATTACGATATTTAAGATATTAATACTGCAACTTGCTCCGGTGCGTCAATCGCTTCTTCCAGCGTGCTTCCGACAAACTTTCGGCGAACATCCGACGATCCCTCGTCGATGCTCCGGTGGACTTCTGGCAAACTCTTGGACTACCGATGATCCACTTGGCGAGTTCCGACGAGCTTCTTAGGTAAGCTCCTGGACTTCTCGGATTTGTTCCTACATAACCTTCGACGACCGTCCGGACTTCCGTCGAACTCTCGAACCCCCAACGTGATCATGGTCTTGACTCCAGCACAACTCCTGCTACATGTCTTACTGCCATCATAGTTAATCCTACACACTTATCTTAACATATGGATTAGATAACAAATGACAATTGACTTCATCATCAAAATCCGAGATTCAATAATCTCTCCCTTTTTTATGATGACAATCAATTAATAACGGAGTTAACCCTAACTCCCCCTATCTATATGCCATAATTGAGATAAGTCATTCTTGAATTCAAAGCTTTTGAATTTAAGAGACATATTGATAAGTTAAGATTGTTTAACCTTATTAATACTCCCATCATGATTCCTATCATGATGTATCTCTCTGAAAATGATGTCAAGGCTTGACATCCATTTTCAGGTTTTACATTTCAAATGTAAAAGATAACAATCGTAGCAATTCATCATATGGTAAGATATCAATATGTAAAACTACGATGTAAGTTCTTGATATCTTAACATAATACAAACATTTCAAGTGTTTAACAATCATAGCATTTCATCACATGACAAGATATCGATTTGTAGAATTACGATGTAAGCTCTATATATCTTAACATATTGCAAATATGGCAATAACATAGTGCAAATATGGCATATTGCAAATATGACAATCATAGCAATTCTATCACCAATTTTATCATATATTTCGATGCAAGCTTTTGATATCTTAACATAATTCAAATTCAAATATGACACTCATAGCATTAATTCATATAGCATTAAATTCAAATATGGCACTCAAAGCATCAATTCATATAGCATTAAATTCAAATATGACACTCATAGCATCAATTCATATATTTCTTATTCAAATATGGCACTCATAGTATCAATTCATATATTTCTCCCCCTTTGTCATCAACAGAAAGGAGAACGATATAAGCAAATTTTAACTAAGTTTATGTCATTTTTCAACAATGAGTGAAAGGATACCAATTATACAAACATCTCAAGGAAAACATGACATGGAGATAGCTTTGAATACTTCTTCTTTTTTATTTGTTATTATCTTTTTGCATGAAAGGAGGAAGGCTATTTATGAGTTTACTTCGAATGAAGTTAAAATCGATAAGAGATTAAATCACGCTTCATTTTTATAAGGATCAAGATATGTATGTGAAACAAATCTTTGCAAGTAAAAATAATATCTTCCTTTTTCAAGAAGGAATTTATAAGAGATTAAATCACACTTTATTTTTGCAAGGATCAAGATATGTATGTGAATCAAATCCTTGCAAGTGTTAAAAACGATCTTCCTTTTTCAAGAAGGAATTCATAAGAAGGATTCATTTCATCAAATTCATTTCTCGAAAAAATATTTTTCACACGATAAGTCTATGAGAGATGCATTTGTTAATTAATTCCATATGTCAATAATATGAAACAAACTCGATATGACATATTCTTATGAAAGCTACATTAAGTCCGGAAGAGAAATACTAAATCATGTTAGGATCAAGAAAATCCAAAAATAAAATTTAATACTTTCATGCATTCGGACATGGTTTTGCTATAGATTTTCAAACATAATCATAAAGATAAGACATACTTATCATCATGGAAATTTTTTGTATCTAAAACACATAATTTCCAACATGTTATTAAGACATGTAATCGTATAAAATCATAATGTCAATTAAGTGATTTGATCATTAAATCAAGAAAGTCCGAAAAATAATCTTAACAAGTTCATATATTCAGACACATTAACATTCCTAATTCTCTTCTAATGAAATCAAATTGTTCTTCACTTAGAGGTTTTGTAAAAATATCAGCTAGTTGATGTTTGTATCAATGAACTCTATGATTACATCATGATTAGTGACATGATCTCGTATAAAGTGATGTCTAATATCAATATGTTTTTTTCTTGAGTGTTGAATGAGATTCTTTGTTAAACATATTGCATTTGTGCTATCACATTTAATGGGAATGTTTTTAAGATGGACTTTATAATCTTCTAAGGTATTTTTCAACTACACAACTTGTGCACAGCATGCACTAGCTGCAATATACTCAGCTTCGGTTGTTGATAGTGCAACTGAGTTTTGTTACTTAGATGACCAGGAAATAAGGGAATGTCCCAAAAATTGACATGTTCCTGATGTGCTTTTTCTATCTAGTCTACACCCAGCAAAATCCGCATCAGCATAAGCAATTAACTCAAAATTTTTGGTTTTTGGATACCATAATCCTAGATTTATGGTACCTTTAAGATATCTAAGTATTCTTTTAACCGCTTTGAGATGAGATATCTTTGGGTTCGATTGAAACCTAGCACAAAGTCCTACACTGAACATGATATCTAGTCTAGTTACAGTGAGGTAAAGTAAACTTCCTATCATACCACTTTAGGTTTTTTGATCAAAACTTTCTCTACTTTTATCAACTGTTAAAAGCTTTTAAGCTATCCATATTAAATCTTTTCAGTAGATCTAAAGCATATTTAGTTTGACTAATAAAGATGTCATTGCTTTGTTGCTTAATTTGTAAGCCTAAGAAAAAGATTAATTATTCTATCAAACTCATTTAAAATTTGAGACTCATGGTTTTAGCAAAAGATTCACAAAGAGATTCATTCGTGAAACCAAAGATAATATCATCAACATAAATCGAAATAATGAGAAAATTATTTTTAAAATTCTTGATAAACAATATAGTATCGACCTTGCCATTTGTAAAATTATTTTCAATGAGAAAAGAACTAAGTCTCTCGTACCAAGCCCTTGGGGCTTGCTTTAAACTATAGAGAGCTTTAGTTAATTTAAACACATGATTATGGAGGTTATTATTTTTAAATTCGGGAGGTTGTTCAACATAAACTTTTTCGGAAATAAAGCTATTAAGAAAAGCACTTTTAACATCCATTTGAAACAACTTAAAATTGTTATTACTAGCATAGGCAAGGAGCAGGAGCGAAAGTTTCTTCGTAATCAATACCTTCTTCTTGGTTGAAACCTTTGGCCACTAATCTAGCCTTATTTCTAACCATGATACCATATTCATTTTGCTTATTTCTAAAGACCCATTTAGTACCAATAACTAAATGGTCATTTGGTCTAGGAACAAGCTTTCATACCTCATTTCTCTCAAATTGATTTAACTCATCTTGCATTGCAATAATCCATGAATCATCTTTCATGGCTTCGTCAATATATTTAGGTTCAATTTGGGAGAGAAAAGCGGCGTTTGAACCCCCTTAGATGTGTCTCATAAGATTAGCTCCTTAGGATGAGCATCTACATACTTCCAATCCTTGGGTAAAGATGTTTCGGAAGTAGATGCATCCAAGTTGCTAGTTGGATAAGGGGATTCATTTAAATTCAAAGAATCAAAATTAACATCATTATCAAAATCATTTTTCTTGATTTCGAAAATCTCATTGAAACCAACATGAATGGATTCTTCTATATTTAAAGTTCTTTTATTGAAGATACGAAAAGCTTTAGAAGCCGAAGAATAACCAAGAAAAATTCCTTCATCAGATTTAGCATCAAATTTTCTTAAGACATCTTTTTCATTCAAGATAAAACACTTACACCCAAAAACTTTAAAATATGAAACATTGGGTTTTTTGTCGTTCCACAACTCATAGGGAGTTTTGGTGAGTAAGGGTCTTACTAGAACTCTATTCAAAATATAGCATGCAGTGTTTACGGCTTCGGCCCAAAAATATTTGGGTAGGCTATGTTCATTCAACATGATTCTTGCCATTTCTTATAAATTTCTATTTTTTCTTTCTACTACTCCATTTTGTTGAGGATTTCTTGGAGTAGAGAAGTTGTGGTTGTATCCATTAGATTCATAAAATTCTTGGAAATCACTATTTTGAAATTCACCACCATGATCACTTTGAATTGATGAAATCATAAAACCCTTTTCATTTTGAACATGTTTACAAAACTTGGTGAAATATCTAAAGCATTCAATTATGTGTTTCAAGAAATAAGTCCATATGTATCTACTATAGTCATCTACAATAACAAAGGCATATTTGCTACCTCCTAGGCTTGATGTAGAGATTGGTCCGAACAAGTCCATATGGATCAATTGCAAGGGCCTAGAGGTGCTTATTTGATTCTTAGATTTGAAACTACCTTTAATTTGTTTTCCTAGTTGACTAGCATCACACAAATTATCTTTGATGAACTTGATATGAGGAATTCCTCTTACAAGTTCTTTGGATGATATTTGAGTGATTAGTTTCATACTAGCATGACCTAATCTCCTATGCTAAAGCCAAGCAACCTCATTCAAAATTGAGAAACACATTTTATTACAAAGATCATTGATGTCAATGGTGTATACGTTATTTTGTTTTAATGCAATCATAGATGTGTTTTTGTGTGGTTTTTCAATGATGCAAGCATTAGATTCAAATTTGACAATATATCCTTTATCACATAGTTGACTAATGCTCAAGAGGTTATGTTTTAAACCATCAACTAACAAAACATCTTCAATAAAGAAGTTGGATTTGTTACCTATGGTTCCTTTGCCAATGATTTTACTCTTGTTGTTGTCTCCGAAGGTGACATAACCTTCGTTTATGCTAGTGAACTTAGAGAATTGAGATGGATCTTCGGTCATATGCCTTGAGCATCCACTATCGAGGTATCATCTCTTACTCCTAGCTTGTGATGGTATATGTTTCTATAAGAAAGGATGATTTTTAGGTACCCATTTACTTTTGGGTGCCTCAAAAACTGATCTAAATTGTTTATCATGTTGCATAGAATTTATCATTATTCCTTTAGGAACCCAAATCAGTTTGTTCAGACTAACATTCTTGAATGGACAATGATAAATTCTATGTCCATGTTTGTAACAAAAGTTGCATTTGCTTTGGTGCCGAACATGTAAGATAGGGCCTTTAATGAAGGTGGTTGGATTTTGGTGAGGACTTCTCACAAATCCAATTCCACTTCTTTTAGGAATGTGACCCTTATTTGTAAGGATCATATTCAAAGACTTGCTACCAACCTCGAATTTTTCAAGGTATCCTTAAGTAGCAACTTTTCCTTTTAGAGAGTTTCTAGATCATGGTATTTTATACATGGAGCTAAACTATCATGATATTCAGTTTTTAATTTATCAAAATTACTAATAAGACTATCATGCTCCTTTTTT
>NC_088327.1:25395000-25485000 GCF_036884655.1 Musa acuminata AAA Group | reverse complement strand
GAGACTTCTTGGTGCACTATTTGGGCCTCTTATTTGGGCCTTACATGGGCTTAGCTGGCCCCTAATTGGGTTGGCCCAAATCCAAACTCAATTATGTGCTAACTACGAAATGTTAGACATAATCTGAGCTAAACTAGTTCATATGTCTACTCTTCCGGCGATCTTCCGGTGAACTTCCGACGATCTCTCGACAATGTTCCGGCGGACTCCCGATAAGCTCCTGGACTTCATGATGATCTTTTTGCCGAGTTCTGACAAGCTTCTCTGGCAAGCTCCGAGACTTCTCGGTTGGTTCCGCTAGAACTTCTAATGAACGTCTGGACTTCCGACGAACTCTCGTACTCCCAACGAAGTCACGTCCTTGACTCTAGGACTTCATTTTGCTTCATGCCTTGCTATCATAATTAATCCTGCACATGTAAAAACATACTTCGATCTAGACAATTAATACTAAGCATTAATCATGTTGTCCAACATGTCATTGGTCCCTTAATGCTTCATCCGATTCTTCGGCGCATCGTCCTCTCTTGCGGCCTATTGCCCAATCGACCAATTGACTCCGTAACTCTGATATCCTTGGTGCAATATCCATTCTTCTTGGCCCGATGCCCGAATTCATGGCTCGAAGCCTTCTGTCGGTACGTCGACCGATTCACTGGCTCAACGTCCAATCTTCTGACATGTTTTCCTCCGGCACTACATGATTCTTCCTACTTTAATTGTCTCATCCTGATCTAAGCATCTTGCATCACTCAAAACACAGATTAAAATATAAACATATATCAATTGGTTTCATCATCAAATTCCGAGATTCAATAATCTCCCGTTTTTTAATGATGACAACCAATCGATGATGGAGTTAACCAAATTCCCAGAGTTTAAACAAACTCCCCCTATCAATATGTCATATTGATAGAAACTCTTAGATTCAAAAATCCAAGCAACATGTCATGATCAAATCATGCCTGACATCAACATACTTCTCTTGCTTTGTCATCAACAAAAAAGAGAAGTTTCACTTTCTAGTTGTTTGACATAAAAGTTTCAAATCGTTGCATAATAAATCTTCAAGTTCTAATATCATACAATTTTGCTATCATCATGAATATGCAAGGTAGTAAGATACCAATTTCTACAACATACAAGTTAGCAAATTTTACAACATTTTAGAACATGCGAGCTAGCAGTTTTGAGATGTTAAAGAAAGCAATACTTGCTTCTTGAAATATACAAGTTGCAAGCTTGCAATTTTTTGCTTCCTTTGCAATATTTGAGCTAATAATTTTGCTTCCGTTGCAAAGTGCAGGTTAGCATGTTTTGCATCTTAAGATAGGCAAGATAGCAGCACTTTTGGTATGCAAATTTATAATATATAAGCTATCAAATTTTACACATAAAAAAGTTAGTAAAATTTTACATCTTTTGAGATGTGCAAGATGGACTATTTTGCCTCTTTTTGAAATGTGCAACTTGGCAAACATTGCTTCCCTTGAGATTTGCAAGATAGCACTTCTTGCTTCCTTTTTGAGATTAGCAAGCTAGCAAGTTTGCCTCTTTTCGAATTGTGCAAGCTAGCAAATTTGCTTTCTAGCAAGTTTTGATCCCCCTTTGTCATTGTCAAAAAGAAGGGAAGACCCTTTACATCAATTTTCAAATTATGACAAAGGTAAGGTAACAAAGATGAAAAATCAAGTCATGAATATCAAAACAAGTTTTCATCATGAATATTTCATCATTGCATGCATCAAAATAATATCATGAGTGTTTCATGCATTTATATCATCACATGAAGAATATCAAAAAGAACTTGGTGATGAGATATACTTCATAAATTCAAATAATTTTACATAATAAAATTCAAGTCATAAACCTTAAGAGATGTCATGAGAGAATACATAAACGATCTTGATTCATATATAATATCTCTTAATTCATTATGAATCATAAAAATTATAATTCCAAAAAATCAAGAGAAACCATGATTCATTTTAACAAATCTCCTCTTAAATAAATAACGTAAAGAATTCTTAGGAGATCATGAAAAATCTTGATTCATATAAAAGATTTCATGAGAGATTATGATTTCGATAAAACTCATTCAAATTCATCAAATTATTGTCATAGTCCAAGAGATTCACAAAAGCATAGTATACATGGATTCATTAATCTTTTATCAAAAAATCAATAAGATAGAGATATTTCATCTTAAGTTATTAGTTTCATACAAGTATGAATTTATCTTTTTATTGCAAATAAAAACATGCATCAACTTTTAGGATCAAAAAATGAATTTCATTATAAAAACTATCAAGACCAATAAATCACAAAAATCATCATGTATAACTTTAAAATCTCATGCATAAAGTCATCAATCATGGTATCAAAACATTTAATATTTTCATTACATCATTATGCATTACTTCAAATCAAACATGATTTCATTTAATCAAAATCGAGAAATAATAATGGAAATCAACATGATACACATTATTACTTCTTAAAAAAACATTCATAGGATCATCATTAGATTTAAATCTAACATTTTATTCCATTAACATAAAACATACAATTTTTATTATCATTTTTAAAATTAATAGCATGATCATAATTTTTGTATTTTCATTTTTAAACATATAATTTTTAATAAAAATTAATTCTAAACTAAATTAAAAAAAATGCATCATGAAGAGCATCATGTAATTTCGAAGTAAATTAATGGGGTTTCGATTACCTCATCGTCGAAAGTCGTTAAGGCGTAGTTAGCCACCTCGCCTTTCTTGATTTTCTCCTCATCTTCGGAGGAGCTTGATTCATCCCAATTTTTATTCTTCTTCTTGCATTCAAAGCTAGTAGTTACATTTTTTTTGTTCTTTAATTTTTGTTTTATGAACTTTTTAAATTTCTTAGTGAGTTCAAGTTCACCATCACTTGAGCTTATGCTCGAGTGGTCTTCAAATGTTCTAAGTTTGAAATCCTTCTTGTTTTTTGAAAGGTAGTTCTCGAGTTCTTCACGTGCATTGCACATCATTTCATAGGTCATCAAAGATCCTATTAGTTCTTCGATCAAAAAAGTATTTAAATTTTTTGATTCTTGAATAGCTATTACTTTTGAATCCCAAGTTTTAGAAAGTGAGCGCAAAATCTTGTTAATGAGTTCAAAATTCGAAAAGCTTTTATCAAGTGCTTTTAGACTATTGATGATATCCGTAAAATGGGTGTACATGTCTCCAATAGTCTCTCTTGGTTCCATACAAAACATCTCAAATTCGTGCATCAAAAAATTTATTTTAGAATCTTTTACACTACTTGTGCCTTCATGTGTGATTTCGAGAATATGCCAAATATCAAAGGCTATTTTGCATAAAGAAATCCGATTAAACTCTGTTTTATCTAAGGCGCAAAATAGAGCATTCATAGCTCTAGCATTTAAAGAAAACGTCTTCTTCTTAAAATCATTCCAATGGTTCATTGGAAGAGAAGACTTTTGAAAACCAAATTTGACTATATGTCATAAATCGAGATTCAATGGAAGCAAGAAAACTCTCATTCGAGTTTTCTAATAAGTGTAATCCATCCCATGAAAAAGAGAGGACAAATGAGAGAGTGACTCTCTTGAAAGCCGAAAAGAGCCATTTCTCTTAGGTGTTAAACTAACTAAGAAATTACGAGGCTTTGATACCAATTGTTAGGATCAAGGTTGGCAAAAAGAGGGGGGGTTGAATTAGTGCAGCGGATAAAAATTATGTCTTCAAAAACTTCATTGCGATAAAATTGTTTCCAATGAAAAACTGATTTCGGAAACTTAACTTGAAAGCATATGTAAATGTATTGAAGACAGTAAGCTATTAAAGAGGTTTGCTGTAAAGATAAATGGCAGGAAGTAAATGCGAACTAGAGAACACAGCAGTTTTAGAGTGGTTCGGTCAACGTGACCTACATCCACTTTCGGCTTCCTCCTCCGACGAGGTCACCGTCATCCACTAGAGGCCTTCCTTCAATAGGTGAAGGCTAATCACCTTTTATACTCCTCTTCTCCTTTTTTCGGGTTTAGGAGATAACCCTTACAAGCACTCACTCTCCTCTCTAAACAGAAATCTAAGTTTAAGCTAGAGGAGGGAATACACTTATGATCGCAGTTGCGTTTTCCCTCTTTTAATCTCTCTGTGCTTGTGTGCTTTAACTAGGGATGAGAGGGATATTTATAGGCTTCAAGTTGATTCAAACTTGAAGCCTAAAACTTTCCCATCCCGGGTTCTCCAAGCACGGGTGGTACCACTACCCAGTGTTAGCCTGACTGACACTGCCCTGGGTGGTACCACCGCCCAGGTTTGGCGGTACCACTGCTTGGGGGGCAGTGCTGGGCGGTACCACTGCCTAACACATTCTCGAAGATTGTGCCACGACGGTGAGACTTCTTGGGGCACTGTTTGGGCCACTTATTGGGCCCAATACAATTCTTACATGAGTCTAGTTGGCCCCTAATTGGGTTGGCCCAAATCCAAACCCAATTATGTGATAACTACGAAATCTAAGACATAATCTGAGTTAAACAAATCCATAAGTCTATTCTTCCGGCGATCTTCCGGTGAACTTCCGACGATCTCTCGACAATGTTACGTCAGACTCCTAGCAAGCTCCTGGACTTCACGATGATCTTCTTGGCGAGTTTCAATGAGCTTCTCTGGCAAGCTCCGAGACTTCTCGGCTGGTTCCGCCGGAACTTTTGACGAACGTCCGGACTTCCGACGAACTCTCGAACCCCTAACGAAGTCGCATCCTTGACTACGGGACTTAATTTTGCTTCATGCCTTACTATTATAGTTAATCCTGCACATGTTAAAATATACTTCGATCTAGACAATTAATACTAAGCATTAATCATGTTATCCTGCATGTCATTGGTCTCTCGACGCTTTTTAATGATGACAACCAATTGATGACGGAGTTTAAACAAACTCCCGAAGTTTAAACAAACTCTCCCTATCAATATGCCATATTGATAGAGACTCTTGGATTCAAAATTTCAAGTAATATGTTATCATAAAGTTATGCATAACATCATACTTCTCCCCCTTTATCATCAACAAAAAGGAGAATTGCAACTTTCAAGATGTTTGAAATATAAGTTCAAATCATTGCATAATAAACATAATTTCTAGTTTTATTATAATGCAAGCTAGCAAAAATTTGTATCATTTCAGGTTTGTAAATTTTGCTATATGTGCAAGTTTAGCATGCTTGGCTTCTTGAGATAGGTAAGATAGCACTATTGCTTCTCTTGAGATTGCAAGCTAGCAAGTCTTGGTGACGTTCAAGATAGCAAGTTCTATATCATGTTAGAATATGGAAGCTAGCAAATTTATATCATTTTATAGTATGCAAGCTATCAAATTTTATACATATAAAAGTTAGCAAAATTTTACATCTTTTGATATGTTCAAGATAGACTATTTGTCCTCTTCTTGAAATGTGTAACTTAGCAAACATTGCTTCTTTTGAGATTTGCAAGATAGCACTTCTTGCTTATCTTTTGAGATTAGCAAGCTAGCAAGTTTGCCTCTTTTCATGATGTGTACCCTAGAAATTCTTTCTCCCCCTTTGTCATTGGCAAAAAGAGGGGAATAACAAAACAATGGTGCAATTCATCAATTTTCAAATTATGACAAAAATAGAGTGTCATTCTTATTTTAATATGTCATAATTGAGATAAACCTTGAATTTAAATTGAATTCAAGTCAACACAATTTTAATCATGATTCACATCATATGCAATACATCATATACATCATTTTAATAAAATCATAACTATTGCATGTATCATTTCAAATTATAAATATTTCATATCATGATGGTACCAATTTTATCAAATTATATCCTACCATGAATGATCAAAACTTCTCCCCATTTTATCATTGTAAACAAAAAAGAAGAAGGGAAGAACATAATGGTATAAAATATTTCAATCATTTCAAGGCATATAAGCCATAAATACAAAGAAATCATGTCATGAAAGATAAGACCATATATCATTTTTGACAAATTTCTTCTTTTGTAAATAGAAAGCATGATAGGAAAAGAAGACTCAAGTTATAATTCTAAGAATTCATAAGAAAAATCATGTTTCATTTGACAAAACGATTGTCGATTCATGCATTTGAATAAATATTTTTAAATCATCACTTCAACTCATTCAATTTGTCAAATCAACAAAGTCTCTTTCAAGAGATTCAAAATGAAATGAAGAGATTTATCGACCTCTTGAAATGCTAGTGATTTCATTTCTTCCCTTTGTCATTGTAAATAAGAAAGAAGAAGAGGGGAATAAAATAAAGGTGTAAATATTCAAGTCATTACATGGAAAATATCAAAAAAAATTTGGTGATAAGATATATTTCATGAATACAAGAAATTTTACATAATAAAACTCCAGTCATAAACATCGATAAATGATTCGATTGGATATATCATCTTATTATTAAAATGAATCATACAAAAAGAAATCCAAAATCATCATGTAAAATCATCAAAATCTTTTTCATAGCAAAGCTTCCTCTCATCGAGATAGAGGCAGGCAAAAGAGGGATTTTCGTCGTTTGTGGATCACTCGGATAAATGCAGTAACTCGTGATAATAAGGTATTGTATAGTTATAGTAGATTAATACACAATCTGTACAAGAAGCAATTGCTTCTTAATCGTAAAATACCTGAACAAATAGCTATATCAAATAAGAATTGTCTTTACATGATTTCCAACAAGATCATCAAATAATGTAGATTCTAAAGTAATATACAGTACAGGAATGATTGAAACAGAATTCCCCGGAGAAGGAACTCCGGGAAAATAGAATAAAAAGAAATTAAGATAGTAATAGGAATGAACGAATATGTTTCAATAAAAAAAATTTTCTCCATTTTTTGTTTCTTATAACACAGGAAACCGCTCTAGATTCTAGGCCTTTTCGAACAAAACATCAATCTGAGCTTGAGTTACAATTGGAGTTTTGAGTCAATTGAAGAGTATGTCTATTTATTTTTGGTTCTAGGACCAGTAGTTCTGGGGATCGACTCGGCTCTCTCAAATTGTTTCTCATTATTAAGAAAAGGTAACAAAGATAAAATACGGGCTTGCTTTATAGCAATAGTAATTAATCGTTGTTGTTTCAAAGTCAATCTATTCACCCGCCTAGATAATATTTTTCCTTGTTCACTAATAAATCGACTAATTAAACTCATGTTTCTATAATCGATTCGATCCCCCGATCCAATTGGGGGCAAACGCCTACGAAAAGATCGCTTGGATTTACGAAAAGATTGCTTGGATTTATCCATGGTTTATTCCTTATTTCTAAAATTCTATTTCTTTATTCACTTCAGTTCAGATCCGACCAAAATAGGCTTTGATTTGTATACATTATGTATATTATATATGTTATACATTATGTATATTATACATTATGTATATTATATATGTTAAATATATGTTAAGTTCTTCTAAATATATGTTAAGTTCTTCCTCTTCCTTGGCGAGAGCGCACACGCGTTCTGTTCGATCTATTTCTTTATTTCTCCATGAATCGTATGCTTGTTACAATAGCGACAAAATTTTCTCAATTCTAATCGACCAGGCGTATTGTGTCGATTCTTTTGAGTAATATATCTAGAAATACCTGGCGATTCTTTATTGACATCATTTCGGGCACAACTGGTACATTCCAAAATAACTATGACTCTGACATCTTTACCCTTGGCCATGAACCTCCTTTGAATTTTGGATCGGCTTAACTCTTCTATTTTCGATTCTTGCTGAAGAAGAAGAAAAGAACAAAAAAAATCGATAGAAGTTACTAACTAGAAATGGAATTTCTAAGTATTTCGTTGCAATTATCATTTCATTATATAATGATAATTAATATTATATTAATGGAGTAACAATTTTACTAGAATAATAAAGTAATAATTTAATGGAAGAATAATTAAATAATACAATTTCTTTCTAACTCTCAATTGTTCCTATCCTAAATCTCAATATTTTATTAATATTTATTTTGTTTATTATTTAAGTTAAATATCTTCTTTCTATGCTATGATTTCGTGGAACTCGCCGTAGACTGGATCCACATTTTTATTTCTGTTCTCCAAAATTCGATCTTCGATCTACCACATTTTTGCTGAGGTTCAATACACTTTTTTCTTTTCCTTCCTATCCTAAAGAACTGAAAAAATAGGGGCGAAATTCGAAATTTTAGTCACGTGGAATTGTATCTCTAATTTTCTTCATTTCTTCGCATATCAATCAATAACTAGAATTAAAAAAAGGGGAATGACAAGGCATCCGGAAATAACCGATTAATTTCTATCAATAGGCCTGCTAAAGACCCAAACCATAGAGTACTTAGCACAGGTGCCACGGAGAGATATGTTTTTATATCTCGCATTGAAAATCCTCCTTCTATTATGGATTGTAATACATATATGGTCAGATGCTGTAGTTCAAGATCATTTGTATTTTTTTACACGGAATTCCTAACTAAACAGGATTCCTAACTAAAATAGATATGTACAATGAAGCAATAGATTTTTTTCTTTTTTTGTAAAAGAAAAAAAATCTAATCCCTTGTTCCTGAGCATTACTGATAAATATTAACTTTTTTATACGTTAGGTTTCAGATGTATATAATTCTTTTATTATATGAAACCAAAAAGAAGAAATGACAAGAAAATTGTATATAGATGGAGGAGAAAATGACGATATGGAAAACAAGACAGGGATTTTGTACAATGAAACTGTACAACAATTTTGAAAAGGGATGTAGCGCAGCTTGGTAGCGCGTTTGTTTTGGGTACAAAATGTCACGGGTTCAAATCCTGTCATCCCTACCTATTACTTCTCCCATGGGCAGTAACGAGGGATTCATTGAGATCGATTAAAATTGGACATAATCTTCCGGTCTTGCATACATATTCTTTACAGTACAGTCGTATCTCCTGTCATAAGGATAAGAAAGCGCTCTTAGTTCAGTTCGGTAGAACGCGGGTCTCCAAAACCCGATGTCGTAGGTTCAAATCCTACAGAGCGTGATTCGGTTTATTTGATGTCGAATCACAATAAAATAATTAATAATTTAACAAAACAAAAAGTTGAATTGTAACTTGAATTTGACCTCCTTCCTGCAGGAGGTCAATCAAAAAAAGAAAGAAATATTACTCAATCAAAGGTCCAACTGATCACCACGTCTATATTGTAAATATGCGGTTACGAATAATCCTCCTAAAGTAATAGGAATTAGACCTAAGACGATTCCAAACAGAAAAACTTCAATCATTTCGGTTTGTTTAAGGGGATAAAAAGAAAGGTAAGATCTATCCCTAAATATTAATCTGAATTATCCGTGAATCTCAATGACCAAGAATTGACAATTGATGTGAGAAAGAACCATAGAATACCCGGAATCTCAGAGAAATATTCGTTTTTATCAATTTTTCATTCAATTCATTTCAAATAAGTCGTATCTTATTCAAACCAATGAATAGAGCTGAGGTTATAGTTAAAGCAGCCAGTAGAAAACCGAAATAACTAGTTATAGTAAGCATGAAAGAGCTAAATTAGATATGTTCTTTTGCTACATATGTTGATAAAACACTTACCTAAGTTTCAATTTTTACAAAATACGACGGCAAGAAAAAATCAATTGACAGAATTAGTTTAGTTCCAATTGAAAATTCTGGATTCATCAGTCATTATAGATAAGACTAACTAAGAGTGACATAGGTAGAAAAATTCGATTCATCTGCTGTGACATTGACCGATCCTATGATTCGGAATCAACAGATTCATTGTGGAATTTGTGAGTTGAATAAAGTATTTGTGAGTTGAATAAAGTAATAGTAAAAGTAAGTAAAATATAAAGTATAAGTAAAAGTAATAGTAATTAAGAACTGTGCCGTGTAACTTCATTCAAAATTTAAATTACTTATGGACTTATACTTAAATATTAAATAAAATATTAAATAAAATATAAGTAATTTAAGTAATTTTGGAATAAAAGAATTGGATTTGAAAATTCCATTTTAATCATTTCCTTTCTATTTCAATAGGATCTAATCCTTTTTGGAACGAACGGCCTGATACTATTTACCTTTTATTTATTTTAACTCATTGGACTCAGTACAGTAATAGGTTGCTTAATTGCCCATAACATAATATTTCGAATGAAAAGAAAAAGGTGTCCCACGATCTATCGAAAAAAATAAAACCTTTACTCTATTTTTCATTTTTATATTTTTATTCTTTTTTTTCAGGTCCAACTCGATTCAAAGACGAACAACTTCCATTATCCTTTTAGATTCTATATTCTGTCTTTCCATATCATGGAGTTCCATACTTCTAGTTTGGTCAAGAAAGAACCTTTGTTTTGGATCTAATACAATAACGGTTGCATCACGAATATGGATTGTTCCAACTGGGTTCTGTTTCTTTCATGTTCTGTTTCTTTCACTAATATAGTATATACTATTGTATTTTGTATTACAGTATATTTATTGTATTATACGACCAACCAATTACTTGAAATAAAAAGATTTGAACAAAAAAACTTTTAACCAAAAAATGGGTTTATTATAGATTTCGCATACATATAATTGAATTGTGTGAATATTATAATATGCTTCATAAATTATTAGAAACCATCGATTCACGCTTTTCCAAGATCTTTACTTTCTATTATGAATCCAATAATGGAAATCTTATAAGGAATTTGAGTAATTTTCTATTGATCTATTGAATAACATAGAGTTATGCATAGACAAGGAACAAAAAAAGAAGAAAAGAATTATGTAGCATTTCGGTACCGATCGAGACTGCGTTGCTGTGCCAGAGGAAGGATAGCTATACTGATTCGGTATACTTGAAATAAACCTTTGGTACAAAATTGACGATCTCACAAAGATGCAATATCAGTAGTTTTCCATTTACTGATCCCATCTTTCAAGGAATCGATTCCCTTTTTTTAATGTACAAAAATTTGTGGAGCTCAGAATGTCTGGAAGCACGGGAGAACGTTCTTTTGCTGATATTATTACCAGTATTCGATACTGGGTCATTCATAGCATTACTATACCTTCCCTATTCATTGCGGGTTGGTTATTCGTCAGTACGGGTTTAGCTTACGACGTGTTTGGAAGTCCTCGGCCAAACGAGTATTTCACAGAGAGCCGACAAGGTATTCCATTGATAACCGGCCGTTTTGATTCTTTGGAACAACTTGATGAATTTAGTAAATCCTTTTAGGAGGCCCCCAATGACCATAGATCGAACCTATCCAATTTTTACAGTGCGATGGTTGGCTGTTCACGGACTAGCTGTACCTACCGTTTCTTTTTTGGGGTCAATATCAGCAATGCAGTTCATCCAACGATAAACCTAATTTGAATTATAGAGCTATGACACAATCAAACCCGAATGAACAAAATGTTGAATTGAATCGTACCAGTCTATACTGGGGTTTATTACTCATTTTTGTACTTGCTGTTTTATTTTCCAATTATTTCTTCAATTGAAAGAAAGAAAGAGAATAGTAGGAATTCTCTTATCCCATTCGGAAAGATACCATCCTCATAATTATCCATGACTGTTTTTGTCTCTAGCACGACCATTTGAGAAAATGTGGAGGAAAGTAGGGGAAATGGCCGATACTACTGGAAGGATTCCTCTTTGGCTGGTTGGTACTGTAACTGGTATTCCTGTGATCGGTTTAATAGGTGTTTTCTTTTACGGTTCATATTCTGGGTTGGGTTCATCTCTCTAGTAATCGGATAAACCGGATTGTAGACATGAAAGAGTAAGAAAAGAACTCAACGGGACCTTACCCTCCTTTGTCTAATTAGAGCGATAAGGTCCCGTTGAGTTCTTTTCTTACTCTTATAGGAAGATTATGATCTATTCCATAACATACAAATTGGCCAGTCAACATAATCAAAATATTATATTCGTAGAAATGAAATGACAAAACGGATCCTTTGCTCTGATGTTTCAAACCACTCTATTCTTTTGTTTCTTAATAATGTTTTTGAAGAATTGAATCTATTGATTGATTCATAGTCTCTGTTCTTCCTTTCCTCCATAATATTAACTCTTATGAAGAAACAAGAAAAGAGTAATCAATGGATTTTCTGAATAATACAATATTATATAGATTTCTACGCATGAGACATCCTGCAAATAATTTCTATACTAAACTACTAATAGAACTTACTCTATAAAACTCTATAATATAATTATAATATAATTTGTTTGAATAATTTCTCTTGAATAATTTCTCTAAGTTAAAAGTTTAAGTTAATTGAAGAAGTTCTATTTGCTCAATCAATTATTCCCCTAATCCTTTCTCTCTTTTTGTTTGTCCACAACTTCCTATGAATCTAACCAAAAGAGTTCTGGTGGACCCGGAAAAGAAGGAATGGTAATCTTTGACGAACTGGAGAAAAAATCATTATTATTTCGATATAAGACGACACAAGAAAAAGGATTTTCCGCCCTTTTCTTGTGTCGAATAGAAGACTCGTAAGACTAGTAATCCTTCCTAAAAGGATTTCTTTCTTTCATTTTTCCCATCCTTGCACTGTATTCTCTTTCTTTGTATGTCTATTGTCTATTACTAAGAATAGGATACAAGTAATGAATTCCAGACATCCCGCAAAACGAAAAAAAAGTATAAACAAAGCAACCAAAAAGGTTTACAGATTTTTTGATCATACATAATTGTATGGATCAAAAAAAATTCGGCGCTTTTTACCAACTTGATGTTAAGGAATCTCTGCACCTAGAAATTCATTTCGTACAATTGAACCTTTTCAAACTGTTTCTTTTTAAGAACCAAAAAAACTTGTGCCAAAATAACAGATGCCAAGAAGAACAAAAGACCTTGGACCCGTAATGGGTCTTGAAGCACTATTTCTGCATCTCCCTGACCAAAGCCTCCCACATTGGGATTGCTTGTTAATGGTTGATCAAGCTTGATGGATTCACCCTCTAAAACAAGAAGTTCTGGTCCTGGAGGTATAATATCAACCACTTGATGTCCATCCGATGCATCAACTATGGTTATTTCATATCCCCCTTTTTCTTTACGTACTATTCTGCTTACTATACCTGCTGATGTAGCATTATAGACTGTATTGTTACTTTTGCTACCATCAGGATAAATCTGACCCCTTCCTCTGTTCCCACCTACGTATATGGGATATTTTAAGAAGTGAACGTCTTTATTCGTAGCAGGGTCGGGGGAAAGAATGGGAAAGACGATTTCACTATATTTCTGACCGGGAACAGGACCTATCACAATAATATTTCTTTTGTTGGGACGATAACTCTGAAAAGACAGATTTCCTATCTTTTCTTTCAACTCAGGAGAAATACGATCAAGGGGGGCTAATTCGAATCCGTCGGGTAAAATGAGAACAGCCCCCACATTCAAAGTCCCCTTTTTACCATTAGCAAGAACTTGTTTCAGTTGCTTATCATAAGGGATTCGAACAACTGCTTCAAATACAGTATCAGGAAGCACAGCTTGCGGAACTTCAATATCCACGGGTTTATTAGCTAAATGGCAATTGGCACATACAATTCGTCCCGTTGCTTCTCGCGGGTTTTCATAACCCTGCTGCGCAAAAATGGGATATGCATTTGAAATAGATGCCCGAGTTATTACATATATCATGATCGATACAGAAATGGATCGAGTCATCTCTTCCTTTACCCAAGAAAAAGTATTTTTATTTTGCATGTCCAATCATTGATCCCCGAATTTCTACAATAAATTAGATAGGTAGCTAGTATAGTTCCCTATACACGAGTCTGTCATTGTACTGGAATAATTGTACTGGAATATAGGACGAATACCTTGAACAGATAAAAGTATAAAGAATTAAGTCAAATTGAAAATACTTTCTTTATACACGAAGAAAGATTCTGATTTGATTGATATAATAAGATCAAATGAGTTCTTTATTCATTCATTGAATGATAAATTACTACAAGCGAAGGAGATACACGATTTAAAAAAAGGAAGATCCAATATTTCACAATTGTATCTAGAATAACTGGAAAAGTGGAAACAAGACCAGATATAATTTGATCGTTATGATCCAATCCAAAATCGTTGTAGACCGAACCAATCATTAGTTCCCAACCATGGGTCGAGTGAAATCCGATCCATAAATCAGTAACTAAAAGAATAGAAAAAGCTTTTATTGTGTCACTTAAGTTATAGAGGAATTCCTGAACCCAAGAATTAAGAATGACGAGTTCTTCATTACTCATAATAAAATAACCACTTAGAATAGCGAAACAGATTATATTTGTCGAGAAATGCAAAATGATATGGAGATCATATTCATTGTGTGCTTTGACTAATTGTATTGTTTCCTTGTGTATTTCTATATGAAGTTTTTGTATATGCGTTTCCGGGTACTCCTTTATCATTTCGTCCAATAGGAATAGTTCTTCTAATTCTATGAATCTTTCCAGAACGTTTTTCTCTTGAATATGATTCAAAAAATTTTCGGATTGCCTGGTATTCCACCAATTAGTAACCCAAGGTTCCAGACATTTATTAAATGAGAAAGAGACCCACCAGGGCAAAAATACTATAGATGCGAGATATGGGAGGGAGGCCGATGCTTTCTTTTTTTTCATTTTTTTTTTTCTGTGAATTGAATTGTTAATGAACCTGCTTCATTCGTTGACTCTATCTGATCTGATATTTCTTTGAAGCACGAGTTGTATAACAAGGTATTGACCTATGGGTCTATTCCTTTCCTATTATTGTGTAATAATTTTATTTTTTTTTTGATTTAGAAGGAATATAGACATAGAATAAGAGTTCTTTTCGGATGAAAATGAGAAAAAAAGAAATAAATATTATTCCAGATATCTCAATTGGGCAAATTTGAACCAATTTTATTTTCATTTGTTCCTTTCGATGAATACTCGAAAACCCACTTGAAGTAACGAATCGAGTTTCGAGACGAAAAAACTCCCCCTGGATCAATTAATTCTTTCGAAATGTTTCACCGTCTAACCAGAAAAGGGTATCAATTCCAAATCTTGGGCCTAAAAAGATGAATTCTGTATTACGAAATACATGTTCGGATAGGTTTGATGAATTTATATCTATACTTATTAGATTAGATTCGTTAGTTAGATTAGACCTTTTTCTAGTATAAAAGAATGAAGAAACTTCAGTTGTATTAAAAGAGGAATTAGCAAGTTCCTTCCCCCATCTTGAGAAAATATTTATTCTTCATTTTATTCTTCACTTCAGTTCGTTTCAAAATACTTCAATTGGTACGCGCAAGAAATAGGCCAATTCGGCAGCTTTTTGTTCAATTTCTCGTGGAGTAAAATTCTCATCAGTACGAGTCAAGGGAATGGCTCCTTGGCCTCTGATTTCCATATAAAGGACACGACGAGTATAAAGACCCTCTTTAACCTCTATTCTGATTGATTGGATATCTCTCATAAAGAAGCGAAGGAAGATGCGACGATTTATTCCAGGAAATCCCCAGCGAAAAATACACACTATTCCTTCTTTTCTATCGAATCGGTCATAACCGCTACCTACATTCCACGAAATTGTGCACCACAAATACGAGCTAATGAATAGACCCGCGATCCCGTAGAAAGGCATCACGATCCCTTGTGGAAAAAAAATGATTTGCTGAGATGTAAATACGGGTATCAAATTCCTACCAAGATAACTGGAAGTTCCAACCACTAAGAATCCTAGTGAACCTAAAAAAAGGATACAGGCCCAGCAAAAATTACTCGTTTTTCGAGACCCCGTTATAAGTTCTATCCATATATGTTCTGATCGCCAATTCATACTATACTAGATCCAGTGCATTCGATTGGAATTGAGCGAATAACCCAAATAAATTTGACTTTACCTTTCTTGATCCCGAAGTAACTTTCATCAACTAGCACTATTCTGATGTGAAACATTAGGAGAGTAATTGGTTAGATACATTGACTTTCTATTTAAAATATTCACTAATCCATTTTGAACCAGCTATATTCACATATACATGCATTTATGCAGATATCATATATCCGCATAACGGTTCTTTCATTTGTGTGTTCGGAAAGAGCCACATATCATACCATATTACACGAGATAAATATCTGTATTATCATCCAGTGTTGAAATAAATTGATAAGATTCGGTCCCATTGGGTCTAGACAATCTTATTTTTTTGGACATGAAGAAATAAGGAAACCATTGCAATTCCCGGAAATACTAAGCGCACTAAAGGCACAAAAATAGAGGGTAAGTTGGGATCTGTCATAGAATAGGTGCCTCAATTTAATATTTCTATCTGTTTTAATATTTCTATCTATTAGAAAGATATCTTCTTATGATATATCTATTACTTATGATATATCTATTATAAGTAATATCAAGCCATTATTATATTATATCAAGCCATTATTATATTATAAATATATTATAAAAAATTATAATAAATATTATTTATTTATAATATTTATTTATAAGTAATAAGTAATATCAACTATAATTCTATATGATTAGATGGAAAATGACTAGATAGAAACTATATATTCTATATTCTAAAACTATATATTCTATATTCTAAAATATAATAAATAAAATATAATAAAATATAAAATAAAAATTATCCGAAACCTCTATCTTTTATTACAAGGAGAACTTATGTCACCAAAGAAAACACCTGATTACGACGAATTAAATACTTGTTCGCTACAAGTAAAATAACTGAATCTAGTGCTATACTTTACATTTTTGAACTTGGATTCAAGGGAAAGAAACCGTGGAGCTGAAATAACTCACCCAGAACACCTTTTAAAAGATTACGTGGTACTATTGGGTCGAATAAACCTTTATGGAATAAATACTCAGACACTTGTGAACCTTCAGGTATTACCTTTTTTAATGTTTGTTCAATTACTCTTTTACCCGCAAATGCAATGTAGGCGTTAGGTTCAGCAATAATGATATCCCCCAACATACCAAAACTGGCTGTTACTCCACCAGTTGTAGGAGAAGAGATTCATAGGTTCATTATGATAATTTTCTTCTTTAGACAATAAAATCATATGAGAAAAAAAAATGATTCATATAAAATACATCTCATGTCATAAACATGAATAAATTAAGTGTTTGATTAAATATGAAAACAAATTGTCAAATCCAAAATGATCATCAAAATCACTTTTCAGATAATTAAATAAAAACAACATAGATAGATTAAAAATAGCTCAAGTTCTTTTAGTTCTAAATTTTGTGATTGATTTCATGTTCAAGTTTTTCATACAAAGGCCATGCTTCATTATTTATAATAAAAAAATATAAAAATCATAGAAATCATCAAACTCAATAAATCAAAAAATCATCATTACTTCAAATCACCATGCATAATTATAAAATCATCAAATCAAAATCATTCTCAAGAGATTCACAAAAGTGATACAAATAGATTCATTAATCTCCTTTTTGGAAAACTCGATAAAGTAGGGAAAAAGAAATCTTTGAAGGAGAAACCTATCCTCTTTTTAGTTGTTTCAATTCATGTGATTTATTTCATTTATGCCAAGTAAATACATGCATGAACGTTTAAAACCGAAAGTGCAAGATTTATTACGTCAAGGATCAATAAGGCATAAATCACAAAAATCATCAAGCATCATTTCTAAATCTCATGCATAGTATAAAATCACCAACATGGTACCAAAACTTTTAATATTTTTAATACATAATTATATCATTATGTATCATTGAAATTGATTTCATCAAACAGAAAGCATTTTCCATCAAGATCATTTTGTTTGTTGTAGCCATATATTTTTCTTTTTAGGTGAATCTAACTTTTCATACTTAGTTTCCATACAAAAGCCATGCATTATCATTTATAATTGGAAAGCAATATGAAAATCATTAAGATATACATTATTGCTTCCTAAACATTTACATAAGATTAATTATATTTGGTGTGCAAGCGTTAGATTAACATTTTATTGTATTTTCATAAAACATATAATTTTCATGATCATTTTCAAAAAATTACTAGAAGGATAAGCATGATTCCTAATTTTTTATATTTTTATTACATTATTAAACATGTAATTTTCAAGAAAATATTTTTTCTAAACTAAATTAAAAATAACTCATGAAAAGCATTATGTAATTTCAAAGTAAACTAAGTGTATTTGTTAGGATCGGAGCGGCACTAAGAGGGGGGGGGGTGAATTAGTGCAGCGGTAAAGTGCGATAAACTTTTGACGATTTATACACTTTCGGAAACTTTGTACGATAAAAGCAATGTTTTCGTTTAAAACCGTTTCGATTGCGTTTTAACTTGAAGGGATAAGTAAGACGGAGATAAAGAAGTAGAGCACTAAAGTGCAAATGGTTTGCAGTAATATAAATGACAATAAGTAAATGCAAACCAGAGATCACGCCGATTTTACAGTGGTTCGGTCAAATGACCTACATCCACTTGCGAGGCCCCTCTTCGATGAGGCTCCCACCTTCCACTAGCAAATCTCTTGAAGGGGAAGGGTAAATACCCCTCTTACAACTTTTTACAAGCGGTTCACTCTCTTACAGATTTTCAGCAAGAAAGAAGGAGGTGAACACTAGCAAATTGAAAACAAGACTAGCAAAGACTTTTCTAAGACCTTTCTCTCAATCAATTACTTCTCAAAAAGTTGCTATCTCAGCTGATATTTGAGGGGTATTTATAGGCCTCAAGAGGATTCAAATTTGGGCTCCAAAATTTGAATTCTCTTTGGGTTCCCGATGCTAGCGGTGCCACCGCCTATCAGTGTCAAACACTGACAGTGTTGGGCGATGCCACCGCCAGACCCTTCAGTTCACTGGTTGGGCTTAAAATTTAGCCCAAACCACATCTAATTTTGGCCCAATTGGCCCCTAACCAGGATATAGGATTATCTCTTAATCCTAATCCTAATTACAAGTAAACTACATAACTAAAAACATCCTAAGCAAGTTTTCAACTACGAATGTCGAGTCTTGTTCCGGCGAGCTTTCCGACGAACTTCTTCCGATGGACTCCCAACAAGCTCCCGAACTTGTGATAACTTTAACGAGTAGCCGAGCCTTCTCGGTGATCTCCGTGAACCTCCGACGATCTCTTCGGCGAACTTTCGAAAATTCCGACAGGTTCCCGATTTCTACTCGGTTAGTTCTGACATCATCTCCGACGATTCTTCGGACTCTTAAACGTCCATCGAACTTGACTTCGGTATTCTTGCTTTGTGTTTTTTGGTTATCGTAGTTAATCCTGCACACTTAACTCAATAATATGGATTAGATCAATTAACCCATCAATTGATTTTATCATCAAAATCCGAGATTCAACAATCTCCCCCTTTTTGATGATGACAATCAATTAATGACGGAGTTAAACATAACTCCCCCTATCTATATGCCATATTATGAGAAGATAAAAACACTTGAATTTCATCCATTGAATTCAAGCATAAACCAATAAGTTCTAACCGTAGAACTTATCGTTATTCTCATTAAGCAATAGTAAATACGAAACTTCGATGAAAATCATAAGTCAAATGATATGGGACTATTTTTACTACAACAGGAGATAAAGATTTTCAACATGAATTTCATGATATAGATGTAAGGCATGCTTTCAATATGATCAATCAATCTTGTGATATTCTCAAGGATTTTGCAAGGCATTTTGCAAGGCATATAAGACATTCATACAAGCTTTTGCAATTCATATAAGTCATGCTATCAAAATGGTACAAGTCATCACTTTTCTCCCCCTTTGTCATCAACAAAAAGGGAATGAGATGTGAAGCACATAATTTGTGATTATAACATTGATCATACAAAAAATTTTATCATCCAAAATTAAGTATGCTAAAATATTTACGCAGAGTTCATCATAAAGGAAAATTCAACATTCATCCATTTTATCAAATCTCTTCTTTCTAACAAAAATTGTAGGTGTACAAGGAAGAGATTGTGATTAAAAAATTTAAGTAGTAACTCCAATAAGTCAAGATCATAATTCGAATACAAACTCATTCGAATTCAAATTGTCAACTTGAAACTCATAATCAAGCCATCAAAATCAATTTCGAGATTCACAAAATATCATAAAATCATTAATCTTGATCAGATGGGAGTGGTGTTTGACTCAAGATAGGATAAGATAATTTAACATGTCATTAAGGATCGAAAGAGAAGGATTAGATTCACCGAGGAACGGAGAGAGGATGAAAAACTTTACGAAAAATCCATTCAAACAAGTTTATTCTTAGGGACAATTTAACATACCTAATTCCCTTCTAATGAATTCAAATTGGTCTTCATTCAAAGCTTTTGTAAATATATCTGCTAATTGATGCTTTGTGTCAATGAATTCTAGAACAACATCATTGTTAAGGACATGATCGCGTATGAAATGATGCCTAACGTCGATGTGCTTAGTTCTAGAGTGCTGAATTGGATTTTTAGTAACACATATGGCACTAGTATTATCACATTTTATGGGAATGTTTTTAAAGTGAATTCCATAGTCTTCTAATGTATTTTTCATCCAAACAACTTGTGCACAACATGCACTTGCAACAATGTATTCGGCTTCCGCCGTAGATAGTGCAACTGAATTTTGTTTCTTGCAAGTCCAAGAAACAAGTGCATGTCCTAAAAATTGGCATGTTCTGGATGTACTTTTTCTATTTATCCTGCATCCGCCAAAATCGACATCTGCATAAGCTATTAAATCGAATTTTTCAGATTTTGGATACCACAATCCTAAATTTGGAGTTCCTTTAAGATACCTAAATATTCTTTTAACACTCTTAAGATGAGATAATTTAGGATTAGATTGAAACCTAGCACAAAGTCCTACACTAAACGTAATATCCGATCTAGTCGCGGTGAGGTAGAGTAGACTACCTATCATTCCCCTATATATTTTTTGATCGAAATTTTCACTATTTTCATTCATATCTAACTTAGTCGAAGTACTCATAGGGGTGTTTATTGCTTTTGAATTATCCATGTTAAATCGTTTTAACAATTCTAATGTATATTTAGATTGGTTAAGAAATATACCATCACTAAGTTGTTTGATTTGTAATCCCAAAAAGAAAGTTAATTCACCCATTAAACTCATTTCAAATTCATGACTCATACATTTGGCAAATGATTCACATAGTGATTCATCCGAAGAGCCAAAAATAATATCATCAACATAAATTTGCACAATAAGAAAATTATTTTCAAAATATTTAATAAACAATGTAGTATCAACCTTGCCTTTAGTAAAATTATTTAAAGTAAGAAAGGAACTAAGCCTTTCATACCAAGCTCTAGGAGCTTGTTACAAGCCATAGAGAGCTTTAGTCAATTTGAATACATGATTAGGAAGAAGAGAATTTTCAAATCCGGGAGGTTGTTCGACATATACTTCTTCGGAAATAAAACCATTCAAGAAGGCACTTTTGACATCCATTTGAAATAGTTTAAAATTATTACTACTAGCATAGGCAAGGAGCATCCTTATGGCTTCTAATCGAGCCACGGGAATGAAGGATTCTTCGTAATCGATACCTTCTTCTTGGTTGAAACCTTTGGCCACTAATCTAGCCTTGTTTCTAACCACGATACCATTTTCGTCTTGCTTGTTTCTAAAGACCCATTTAGTACCAATGACTAAATGGTCACTAGGTCTAGGAACAAGCTTCCATACCTTATTTCTCTCAAATTGATTCAATTCCTCTTGCATTGCAATAACCCAAAAATCATCTTTTATAGCCTCGTTAATGTATTTAGGTTCGATTTGAGAAAGGAAGGCGGCGTTAGCACAAAAATTCTTGAAAGAGGAACGAGTTTGAACCCCTTTTGATGTATCTCCTATAATTAGCCCCTTTGGATGAGCATCTATATACTTCCATTCCTTGGGTAAGGAAATTTCAGAAGAAGATGCATCCAAGTTGCTATTTTGAGGAGGGAGTTCATTTAAATTCAAATTATCAAAACCAAGATCATCATCAAAATCATTTTTCTTTAAATTAGAAATTTCATTAAAAACTACATGAATAGACTCTTCTATTACTAAGGTTCTTTTGTTAAAAACCCGAAAAGCCTTAGAAACGGAAGAGTAACCAAGAAAGATGCCTTCATCGGATTTAGCATCAAATTTTCCTAAGGCATCCCTTTCATTCAAAATAAAGCATTTACAACCGAAAACTTTAAAATAGGAAATATTTGGTTTTTTATTATTCCATAATTCATAGGGAGCTTTTGATAGAGATGGTCTTATTAGGACCCTATTCATGATGTAGCAAGCCGTATTTACGGCTTCGGCCCAAAAATACTTAGGTAGACTATGTTCATTTAACATCGTTCTTGCCATTTCTTGTAGGTTTCTATTTTTTCTTTCAACTACTCAATTTTGTTGGGGATTTCTCGGAGTAGAGAAGTTGTAATTGTATCCATTAACTTCACAAAAATTTTGAAAGTCACGGTTTTGAAATTCGCCACCGTGATCACTCCGAATTGATGAAATCATGAAACCTTTTTCGTTTTGAGTGAGTTTACAAAATTTAGAGAAACACTTGAAGCAATCACTTTTGTGAGCTAAGAAATAGGTCCAAGTGTATCTAGTATAGTCATCCACAATTACAAATGCATATTTGCTTCCTCCTAGACTTGTAATGTCAATTGGTCCAAATAAATCTAAATGAATCAATTATAATGGTCTAGTGGTGCTAATTTGAGTTTTTGGTTTGAAACTAGTTTTTATTTGTTTACCTAGTTGACATGCATCGCATACTTTGTCCTTAATAAACTTTATATTTGGAATTCCTTGCACTAATTCTCTAGATGAGATCTTAGATATTAGTTTCATGCTTGCATGGCCTAGTCTCCTATGCCAAAGCCAAGCATCATCATTTAAAGCGGAGAAGCACATTTCATTACTTAGTTCATCAAGGTTGATGGTGTAGATATTATTTTGTTTTAATGCAATCATAGTTATGTTATGGTTTGGTTTTTCAATAATACACACATTTGATTCAAATCTAATGATATAACCTTTATCGCATAATTGACTAACACTCAAGAGATTATGTTTCAATCCATCAACTAGTAAGACATCATCAATAGAAAATTTTAATTTATTACATATGGTTCCCTTGCCAATGATTTTGCCTTGGTTGTTGTCTCCGAAGGTGACGTACCCTTCTTCTTTGCTAGTGAGCATAGAGAAATGAGATGGATCTTCTGTCATATATCTTGAGCATCTACTATCTAGATACCATCTCTTGCTCCTAGCTTGTGATGGTATATGTTTCTACAAGAAGGGATTATTTTTAGGTACCCATTTTCTTTTGGGTGCCTGAAAAACTTATTCATCATATTACATAGAATTGATCATGGTTCCTTTAGGAACCCAAATTAGTTTGTTCGGACTAATTTTCTTGAATGGACATTTATAAGTTTTATGTCCATATTTGCAACAAAAGTTGCAATTGCTTTAGTGCCGAACATGTAAGACGGGGCCTTTAATGAAGGTGGTTGGATTTTGGTGAGGACTTCTCACAAATCCGATTCCACTTATTTTAGGAACGTGACCCTTATTTGTAAGGATCATGTTCAAAGATTTGCTACCAACCTCGAATTTCTTCAAGGTATCCTTAAGTAGCAAGTTCTCCTTTTGGAGAGATTCTAGATCATGGCATTTTATACATGGAGCTAAACTATCATGATATTCAGTTTTCAATTTATCGATATCACAAGTGAGACTATCATGCTCCTTTTTTAGCAATTTGTATTTTCTACTAACTGTCTTACATTCATCAAATAACTCATGGAAAGCATTTAATAATTCATGATAAGGTAAATCTGCATCAATTAAATATGTTACCTCTTCTCCGATGGCCATTAGGGCGTAATGAGCAACTTGCTCGGTGTTGGACTCCTCTTCTTCGGACACGCTTGAATCATCCCACGTTGCCTTGAGCGCCTTCTTCTTTGATGTTCTCTTTTTGGCTTGAGGACAATCGTTCTTGTAGTGTCCCGGTTTTTTGCACTCATAGCAATCACTTGGTCCTTCTAGTGTTCAAATTTATTTTTTGTATTATTTTTAAATTTATTCTTTCTTAAATATTTTTTAAAATTTTGAGTCAAAAGTGCAATGTCATTGTCACTATCCTCATCACTTGATGTTCCTTTCAAGTGGTCTTCTTGTGATGTGAGTGTCATATCCTTCCTGTTCTTTGGAAGGGGGTTCTCAAGCTCGTCATGAGCTTGACATGTCATTTCGTAGGTCATTAGAGACCCAATAGGTTCTTCAATAGGGAATGTTTTAAGGTCTTTGGCCTCTTAAATTGCCGTAACTTTTGGATCCCAACTTTTAGGGAGGGATCTTAAGATTTTAGTTACTAGTTCAAAGTTAGTAAAATCTTTACCAAGAGCTTTGAGTCCATTGATGACATCCGTGAACCGGGTGTACATGTCTCCGATGGACTCACTTGGTTTCATTCGGAAAAGTTCGTAAGAGTGCACAAGGATGTTGATTTTTGGACTCTTTCACTCGGCTAGTGCCTTCATGAGTGACCTCAAGAGTTCTCAAAATATCAAAAGCCGAATCACAAATTGAAACAAGATTAAATTCATTTTTGTCTAGTGCACAAAACAAGGCATTCATAGCCTTTGCGTTTAAAGCAAAAACCTTCTTCTCCGATTCATTCCATTCGCTCATCGGAAGAGAAGATTTTTGAAATCCGTTTTCAACAATAGTCCAAAGCTCGAAATCCATAAAAATGAGGAAAATCCTCATACGAGTCTTCCAATAAGTATAATCTGACACATTAAACAAGGATGGACGTGTGATAGAATGACCCTCATGTATGCCGGAGTAAGCCATCTCCCTTGGGTATCAAACCAAATATGAGAGTGAGCCTAGCTCTGATACCAATTGTTAGGATCGGAGCGGCACTAAGAGGGGGGGTGAATTAGTGCCGCGGTAAAGTGCGATAAACTTTTGACAATTTATACACTTTCGGAAACTTCGTACGATAAAAGCAACGTTTTTGTTAGAAACCGTTTCGATTGCATTTTAACTTGAAGAGATAAGTAAGACGAAGACAAAGAAGTAGAGCATTAAAGTACAAATGGTTTGCAGTAATATAAATGACAATAAGTAAATGCAAACTAGAGATCACGTCGATTTTACAGTGGTTCGGTCAAATGACCTACATCCACTTGCGAGGCCCCTCTTCGATGAGGCTCCCATCTTCCACTAGCAAATCTCTTGAAGGGGAAGGGTAAATACCCCTCTTACAACTTTTTATAAGCGGTTCACTCTCTTACAGATTTTTAGCAAGAAAGAAGGAGGTGAACACTAGCAAATTGAAAACAAGACTAGCAAAGACTTTTCTAAGACCTTTCTCTCAATCAATTGCTTCTCAAAAAGTTGTTATCTCAGTTGAGATTTGAGGGGTATTTATAGGCCTCAAGAGGATTCAAATTTGGGCTCCAAAATTTGAATTCTCTTTGGGTTCCCGATGCTGGCGGTGCCACCGCCTATCAGTGGCGGTGCCACCGCCTGTCAGTGGCGGTGCCACCGCCTGTCAGTGTCAGACACTGACAGTGCTGGGCGGTGCCACCGCCCAGCTCTCGGGTGCTAGGCGGTGCAACCGCCCAGTCTGGCGGTGCCACCGCTAGACCCTTCGGTTCACTGGTTGGGCTTAAAATTTAGCCCAAACCACATCTAATTTTGGCCCAGTTGGGCCCTAACCAGGATATAGGATTATCTCTTAATCCTAATCCTAATTACAAGTGAACTACATAACTAAACACATCCTAAGCAAGTTTTCAACTGGGAACGTCGAGTCTTGTTCCGGCGAGCTTTCCGACGAACTTCTTCCGACGGACTCCCAGTAAGCTCCCAAACTTGTGATGACTTTAACGAGTAGCCGAGCCTTTTCGGTGATATCCGTGAACCTCCGACGATCTCTTCGGCGAACTTCCGAAAATTCCAACAGGTTCCGGATTTCTTCTCGGTTGGTTCCAGCAGCATCTCCGACGATTCTTCGGACTCTTAAACGTCCATCGAACTTGACTCCGGTATTCTTGCTTTGTATTTTCTGGTTATCGTAGTTAATCCTGCACACTTAACTCAATAATATGGATTAGATCAAGTAACCCATCAATTGATTTTATCATCAAAATCCGAGATTCAATAGTATTTTGATTACCTCATTGTCGAAAGCCGTTAAGGCGTAGTTTACCACGTCATATTTATTGATTTTCTCCTCGTCTTTGGATGAGCTCGATTCATCCCAATGTGCTTCCCTCTTCTTGCGTTCATAGCAAGTAGTTACATTCTTTTTGTTTTTTAATTTTTGTTTCATGAACTTTTTTAATTTCTTAGTGAAGAGTTCAAGTTCACTATCACTTGAGCTTATGCTCGAGTGGTCTTCTTTTGTTCGAAGTGCTAAATCTTTCCTGTTCTTTAGAAGGTGGTTCTCATATTCATCAAGTGCCACATTAGTCATTTCATAGATCATCAAAGACTCAATAAGTTTTTCGAGAGGGAAATAGTTCAAGTTTTTTTATTCTTGAATAGCCATTACATTTGAATCCCAAATTTTAGAAAGTGATCTTAAGATCTTTTTAATGAGTTCAAAATCCAAAAAACTTTTACCAAGTGTTTTTAAACCATTGACGATATACGTAAAACGGGTGTACATGTCACCAATGATTTCGCTTGGTTTCATATGAAACAATTCAAAATTATGTATTAAAATATTAATCTTAGAGTCTTTTACTCTACTAGTGCCTTCGTGTGTGGTTTCAAGAATGTACTAAATATTGAAAATCGTTTCGCAAGTAGAAACCCAATTGAACTCAGTTTTGTCTAAGGCACAAAATAAAGCATTAATTGCTCTAGCATTTAAAAAAAAAGTCTTCTTCTCCAAATCATTCCAATGGTTCATTGGAAGAGAAAACTTTCGAAAACTATTTCAATAATATTCCATAAATCAAGATTTAAGGAAAGCAAAAAAACTCTCATACGAGTTTTCCATAAGTGTAGTCCGTCCCATTGAACAATAGAGGACGAATGAGAGAGTGATCCTCTTGAAAGCTAAAAAGGCCCATTTCTCTTGGGTGTTAAACAAAATAAGAAATATGAGGCTATGATACCAATTATTACGAAAAGAGTCGGCATAAGAGGGGGGGTGAATTAGTGTAGCGGTAAAAATTATATCGGTTCAAAACTTCGTTACGATTAAATCCATTTCCGATGAAAAACTGTTTCATAAAGGTATTAACTTTAAAAGCATACGGAAGAGTATAGTGGATGTAAAGCAAGTAAAATGGTTTGCAGTAAAGTAAATTGCACTAGAGAAACACAAACCAGATTTTTATAGTGGTTCGATCGTCGTGACCTACATCCACTTTGTCGATTCTTATTCCGTCGAGACCACCGACATCCACTATCGGTCTTCTTTCAATGGGTGAAGACTAACTACCCTTTTACACCCCTCTTTTCCTTTTCACAGGTTTAGGAGATAACCTTTTACAACCCTCTTTTACAAGGTATCCCTCTTACACCTCCCTAAGAACTCTCTCTAAGCTTTGGGAGGAGGGAACTCAACTTTCTAAGGTTTACAACTTTAGAATTATAGGGTTTTGCTCAATATTTCTTACTTACCAATGTATGAATAGCTAGGGTATTTATAGGCTCCAAATGGATTCAAATTTGGAGCCCAAAATTCAAACCCCCAAAATTTTAGGGTACGGGCGGTACCATCGCTTGCACTAGGTGATACCACCGCCTGTAGCCTGACACTGGGCGGTACCACCCCCTAGACTGGCGGTACCACCACCTAGACCATCTCAGAGACTGAGTCTGGGTGGTACCATTGCCAAGACTGGTGGTACCACCGCCTGACACAGTCTTAGAGACTATGCTACGACGGTTTCACTTATTTGGTCACTATTTGGGCCTTTCTCTTGGCCCAACATAGCCCAAACTTGGCCCAACTGTCCCCTAATTGGATTGGCCCAATTCTAATCCCTATTATGTACTAACTATGAATTTTAAAACATTTACTAATCTAAATAAAGTCCGTAAGTCTAGGTTTCTTCCAGCGAGCTTCTGACGATCTTTCGGTGAACTTCCGATGATCTCTCGGCAATGTTCCAGTGGACTCCCGGCAAGCTCCTAGACTTCATGATGATCTTCTTGGCGAGTTCTGATGAGCTTCTTTGGCAAGCTCTAGGACTTCTTAATCAATTCTGATAGAACTTCTGATGAACGTCCGGACTTCAGTTGAACTCTCGAACTCCCAATGAAATCACGTTCTTAATTTCGGGACTTCATTTTGCTTTATGGCTTGCTATCATAGTTAATCCTACACATGTAAAAACACACTTCGATATAGATAATTATAATTATTACTAAGCATGAATCATGTTGTCCGGTATATCATTGGTCTATCGACGCTTTGTCTGATTCTTCGACGCATCGTCCTCTTTTGCAGCTTATTGCCCAATCGACTAGTTGACCTCTGCAACTCCGATATCCATGGCCTGAAGCCTTATGTCGATACGTCATCCGATCCTCTAGCTAGACATCCAATCTTCTAACATGTTCCACCGGCCCAACATGATTCTTCCTGCTTTAATTGTCTCATCGTGATCGAAGCATCCTACGTCACTCAAAATATAAATCAATTCATAAACACTTATCAATTAGTTTCATCATCAAAATCTGAGATTCAACAATAATGGTGGTGGTACCACCAATACCTCAAAATATGGGAATATGATACTTTTTGACTCCAATTTTGAAGCCAATGGGGCCTATAAATATCTCACCCTTTTCTACATGAAAGGGCACGAAAGTATTGGTATAATCTTGAGACTTTGAAGTGTTAATGTGTTGTAGCTAGAGTACTCCTCCTCTCTTTCTAAGTGTTGAGATCACTCAAGAGAGGTGTGAGACTTGTAAGGATTATCTCCTAAACCCGTGAAAAGGAGAAAGCGCTGTAAAAGGTGGTTGGTCTTCACCTATCGAAGGAAGGCCATTAGCGGACGCCAGTGACCTCGACAGAGGAGGAATCCGAAAGTGGATGTAGGTCATAATGACCGAGCAATTTCCCTTTCCTGCAAGCTACTTTAACTTCTTACTGCTTTCTCTACGCACTCATATGCTTTCTAGTTAAAATCTTTACGAAACGATTTCTGTCGGAATCAGTTTTAATAGAAATGAAGACTTTTGAAATGGATACTTTTCCCTTTGTACTAATTCACCCCCCCTCTTAGTGCCGCTCTTGATCCTAACAATTGGTATCAGAGCCCGGTCACTCTCATTTGGTTTAAAATCCAAGAGAGACGGTATTTTCTAGCAACTAAGAGGGTCATTCAATCACACGTCCGCCCATGTTTAATGGAATTGATTACACCTATTAGATGACTAGAATGAGAATTTTTCTAATTTCAATTGATTTTGAGTTATGGAATCTTGTAGAAAATGATTTTCAAAAGTCTTCTTTTCTAATGAGCGATTAGAATAAGTTAGAGAAGAAGACTTTCGCTATAAATGTCAAGGCTATGAATGCCTTGTTTTGTGCATTAGATAAAAATGAGTTCAATTGAGTGTCCATTTGTGAAACAGCTTTTGATATTTGGCACACACTCGAAGTGACTCATGAAGGCACTAGTAGAGTAAAGGAGTCAAAAATTAATCTTTTAGTCCATACTTTTGAGTTGTTTCGAATGAAACCGAGTGAGACCATTAGAGACATGTACACCCAATTTACGGATGTCGTCAATGGTCTAAAAGGACTTGGTAAAAGTTTTTCAGATTTTAACTTGTTAATAAAATCTTAAGATCCCTTCCAAAGAGTTGAGATCCTAAAGTAACGATCATTCAAGAGACCAAGGATTTAAATAACTTTCCTCTCGAAAAACTAATCGGGTCACTAATGATCTATGAAATGACTTGTAATACTCATGAAGAGCTTGAGAATAACCTTCCAAAAAAATAGAAGGATATGGTACTAAGAACTCAAGAAGTCCACTTGAAAGAAAATTCAAGTGTTAAGGACCTTGAGGATGACTTGGCACTCTTGACAAGAAAGTTTAAAAAATTTATAAAAAGGAATAATTTAGAAATGTTACTAAAAATAAATTTGAACCTAAGAAAGAACAAGTTATATGCTACGAATGTAAAAAGATGAGACATTTCAAAAGTGAATATCACCAAGCAAAGAAGAAACAACCAAAGAAGAAGAAGGCTCTTAAGGCAACGTGGGATGACTCAAGTGCATCCGAAGAAGAGGAGCAAACCAACACAGACCAATTTGCTCACTATGCGCTAATGGCTATTGGAGATGTGGTAAGCAGTTCATTAGATGCAAGTTTATCTTTTGATGAATTATTATGCGCTTTTCATGATTTATTTGATGAATGTAAAATAGTTAGTAAAAAAATATAAATTGTTGAAAAGGGAACATGCTTCCCTTGTTAGTGATTTTGATAGACTAAAAATTGAGCACGATGATAGTTTAGCTCCTTGCACAAAATACGATCAATTAGAAACACTTAGAAAGGAAAACTTACTACTCAAAGAAATCTTAGAAAAATTTGAGGTTGGTAGCAAGTCCTTGAATATGATCCTTGCCAATAAGGGTCACGTTCATAAAAGAAGCGATGGAATCAGCTTTATGAGTAATACTTATAAAAATCTAACCATCTTTGTTAAAGGCCCTACCTTGCATGTTTCACCCCAAAACAAAAGCAACTTTTGTTGCAAATTTGGACATGTTGCATACAAATGTCCATTTAAGAAATATAGTCCATATAAATTGATTTAGGTTCCTAAAGGAACCTCAAATGACTCAATACATCATGATAAGTTGTGTAAATTGATTTTTGAGACACTCAAGGTCAAATGGGTACCTAAAAATGATCCTTTTTTATAGAAATATTTACCATCACAAGCTAGGAGCAAAATATGGTACCTTGATAGTGGATGCTCAAGGCATATGACCAGAGATCCATCTCAATTCTCTATGCACACTAGTCTAGATAAAGGATATGTCACCTTCGGAGACAACATCAAGGGTAAAATCATTGGCAAAATAACCATAGGTAACAAATCCAACTTCTTTATTGAAGATGTATTGTTGGTTAATAGCTTAAAACATAATCTTTTGAGCATTAGTTAATTATGTGATAAAGGATACATCATTAGATTTGAATCTAATGCTTGCATTATTGAAAAACCACACAAAAATACATCTATGATTGCCCTAAAATAAAATAATATATACACTATCGACATTGATTATCTTTGTAATGAAATGTGTTTTTCAATTTTGAATGACGATGCTTGGCTTTGGCATAGGAGATTAGGCCAAGCTAGTATGAAACTAATATCTTAAATCTCATCTAAAGAACTTGTAAGAGGAATTCCTCACATTAAGTTCATTAAAGACAATGAGTGTGATGCATGTCAACTAGGAAAACAAATAAAAGGAAGTTTCAAACCAAAGAACTAAATAAGCACCTCTAGACCATTACAATTGATTCATATGGACTTGTTCGCACCAATTGCTACATCAACCCTAGGAGGTAGTAAATACACCTTTGTCATCATAGATGATTATAGTAGATACACTTGGACTTACTTTTTGGCACACAAAAGTGATTGCTTTAGGCATTTTTCTAAGTTTTATAAACTTGTTCGAAATGAAAAGGGTTTTATGATTTCATCAATTCGAAGTGATCATAGTGGTGAATTTTAAAACCATGATTTCTAAGAATTTTATGAATTTAATGGATACAACCACAATTTCACTACTCCAAGAAATCCTCAACAAAAAGGAGTAGTAGAAAGAAAAAATAGAAACTTAAAAGAAATGGCTAGAACCATGTTAAACGAACATAGCCTTCCCTAATATTTTTAGATCGAAGTCGTAAATACGGCATGCTATGTCATGAATAGGATTCTAGTAAGACCATTACTATCCAAAACTCCTTATGAGTTGGGGAACAAGTTTACAATTGATCCATATGGACTTGTTTAGACCAATTGCTATATAAAGCCTAGGAGGTAGCAAATACACCTTTGTCATCGTAGATGATTATAGTAGGTACACTTTGACTTACTTTTTGGCGCACAAAAGTGATTGCTTTAGGTATTTTTCTAAGTTTTGTAAACTTGTTCGAAATGAAAAGGGTTTTATGATTTCATCAATTTGAAGTGATCACGGTGGTGAATTTGAAAACCGTGATTTCTAAGAATTTTATGAATTTAATGGATACAACCACAATTTCACTACTCCAAGAAATCCTCAACAAAAAAGAGTAGTAGAAAGAAAAAATAGGAACTTACAAGAAATGACTAAAACTATGTTAAACAAACATAGCCTTCCCTAATATTTTTAGACCAAAGTCGTAAATACGGCATGCTATGTCATGAATAGGATTCTAGTAAGACCATTACTATCCAAAACTCCTTATGAGTTGTGGAACAAGTTTACAATTGATCTATATGGACTTGTTCGGACCAATTCCTACGTCAAGCCAAGGAGGTAGCAAATACACCTTTATCATCGTAGATGATTATAGTAAATACACTTGGACTTACTTTTTGGCACACAAAAGAGATTGCTTTAGGCATTTTTCTAAATTTTGTAAACTTGTTCGAAATAAAAAGGGTTTTATTATTTCATCAATTGGAAGTGATCACGGTGGTGAATTTTAAAACCGTGATTTCTAAGAATTTTATGAATTTAATGGATACAACCACAATTTCACTACTCCAAGAAATCCTCAACAAAAATGAGTAGTAGAAAGAAAAAATAGAAACTTACAAGAAATAGCTAGAACCATGTTAAACGAACATAGCCTTCGTCGTAAATACGGCATGCTATATCATGAATAGGATTCTAGTAAGACCATTACTATCCAAAACTCCTTATGAGTTGTGGAACAACAAAAAACCCAATGTTTCATTTCTTAAAGTTTTTGGGTGTAAATGTTTTATCTTGAATGAAAAAGATGCCTTAGGAAAGTTTGATGCAAAATCTGATGAAGGAATTTTTCTTAGCTATTCTTCTATTTATAAACCATTTTATATTTTTAACAAAAGAACTTTGGTTATAGAAAAATCTATTCAAGTTATTTTTAATGAAGTTTTCGGAGTTAAGAAAAATAATTTTGATGATGATCTTAATTTTGATGCTTTGAATTTAAATGAAACCCTTTCTCCATCTAGCAACTTGGATGCATCTTCTTCTGAAACATCCTTATCCAAGGAATGGAAGTATGTAGATGCTCATCCTAAGAAACTAATCATAGGAGACACATCAAAAGGGGTTCAAACTCATTCTTCTCTTAAGAATTTTTGTGCCAATGCCACTTTTCTCTCCCAAATTGAACCTAAATATATTGACAAGACTTTGAAAGATGATTCATGGGTTATCGCAATGCAAGAAGAGTTGAATCAATTTAAGAGAAATGAGGTGTGAAAGCTTATTATAAGGCCAAATGACCATTTAGTTATTGATACTAAATGACATTGTATCTCGGATTTTGATGATGAAATCAATTGATAAGTGTTTATGATTTGATCTGCATTTTGAGTGACATAGGATGCTTCGGTCAAGGAGAGACAATTAAAGCAGGAAGAATCATGTTGGGCCGGAGAAAAACATGTCAGAAGATTGGACGTCGAGCCAAAGGTTCAATCGACGTATCGATAGAAGGCTTTAGGCCATGAGTTCGAGCATCGGGCCAAAAAGAGTAGATATTGCATCAAAAAAATTAGAGTTGTGGGAGGTCAACTGGTCGATTGGGCAATAAGCCGCAAGAGAGGACGATGCGTCAAACAATCGGATGAGGTGTCGATGAACCAATGACATGCCGAACAACATCTGATTAGCTTAGTATTAATTATCTAGATCAAAGTAGATTTTTATGTGTGTAGGATTAACTATAATAGCAAGGCATAAAGTAAAATGAAGTCCTGGAGTTATGAATATGATTTCATTGGGAGTTCGAGAGTTCATCAGAAGTCCGGACGTTCGTCGAAAGTTCTACCGGAACCAACCGAGAAGTCTAGGAACTTGCCAAAGAAGCTAATCGGAACTCGCCAAGAAGATCGTTGTGAAGTCTAGGAGATTATCGGGATTCCATTGGAACATTACTGAGAGATCATCGGAAGTTTGCCAAAAGATCACTAGAAGCTCGCTAGAATAAACCTAGACTTAAAGACTTAATTTAGTTTAGTAAATACCTTAAATTTCATAGTTATCACATAATTAAGATTAGAATTGGGCCAACCTAATTAGGGGACAGTGGGGCCCAAGTTTGGGCTGTGTTGGGCCAAGATAAAGGCCCAAACAGTGACCAAACAAGTGAAACTATCGTGACATAGTCTCCGAGACTGTGTCAGGTGATGGTACCACCAATCTGGGCGGTGGTACCACCCAGACACAGTCTTCTAGGTGGTGGTACCACCAGACTAGGTAGTGATACTGCCCAATGTCAGGTTGCAGGCGGTGGTACCACTCGTACCTTAAAATTTCAAGGGATTTGAATTTTGGCTCCATTTTTGAAGCCATTTGGGGTCTATAAATATCCTACTATTCCTACATGGAGTAGTAAGAAAAGTGAACAAAAACTCTATGTTTGTAGAGTTGAAACCCTTGTAAAGTATAGAGTCCCTCCTAAAGTTTAGAGACCATTCTAAGGTAGAGTGTGAGGGAAGCTTTGTAAAAAGGGGTGCAAAGGTTCTCTCCTGAGCCTGCAAAAGGAGAATAGAGTTGTAAGAAGGAGGTTGATCTTTGCCTATTAAAGGAAGATCATTAGTATATGCTAGTGGCCTCAACGGAAGAGGAATCAGTGGAGTGGATGTAGGTCACGACGATCGAACCACTATAACTCGGTTTGCATTTACTTCTTGCAATTGACATTTACTGCAAAGTACCCTTCTTTACTTGCTTTACATCCACTACACTCTTCTGTATGCTTTTAAGTAAATATCTTCCAAAATGGGTTTAATCGCAACGAGATTTTCAAATCGACGTAATTTTTACCGCTGCACTAATTCACCCCCCTCTTAGTGCCGATTCGTTCCTAACAGTTGGTATCAGAGCCACATATTTCTCATTAGTTTAAGACTTGAGAGAAATATCTATTTTCGACTTTCAAGAGGGTCACTCTCTCATTCGTCCTCCCTTGTTCAATGGGACGGACTACACATATTGGAAAACCCGAATAAGAGTTTTCTTGCTTTCGTTGGATTTGAATTTATGGAATATTGTCAAAAGTAGTTTTCGAAGGTCTTCTCTTCCCATGAACTATTGGAATGATTTTTAGAAGAAGACTTTTTCTTTAAATGCTAGAGCTATGAATACTCTATTTTACGCTTTAGACAAAAAGGAATTCAATCGAATTTCTATGTGCGAAATGACTTTCGATATTTGGCACACTCTTGAAATCATACACGAAGGCACTACTAGAGATAAAGATTCTAAAGTCAATCTTTTAATGTACGATCTTGAACTATTTCGAATGAAGCTGAGCGAAACCATTATTGACATATACACCCGTTTTACGGATGTCTCAATGGTTTAAAAGTACTTAGTAGAAGTTTTTCGGATTTTGAACTTGTAAACAAAATTTTATGTTCTCTGAATAAGAGTTGGGATCCGAAAGTAACTGTAATACAAGAGGCAAAAGATCATAATAATTTTTCACTTGAAGAACTTTTTGGTTCATTGACGGCATATGAAATGACGCATGATGCATAAAACAAACTTGAGAACAACCTTCTAAATATCAGGAATGATTTAGTACTTCGAACAAAAGAAGACCACTTAAGCATAAACTCAAGTGATGATGAACTTGAACTCCTTACTATGAAATTTATAAAGTTCATGAAATAAAAATTAAATAATAAAAAGAATGCAACTACTTGCTATGAACGCAAGAAAAAGGAAGCACTTTGAGATGAATCAAGCTCCTCCGAAGATGAGAAGAAAATCAACAAAGGCAAGATGGCAAACTACGCAACGGCTTTCGATGATGAGGTAATCAAAATGCCCTTAGTTTACTTTAAAATTACATAATGCTTTTCATGAGTTATTAATTTAGTTTAAAAAAATTATTTTTCTTGAAAATTACATATTTAATTATGTAATGAAAATACAAAAATTATGATCATGCTAGTAATTTTGAAAATGATAACAAAAATTACATGCTTTATAATAAAGGAATAAAATATTAGATTTGAATCCAATAATAATCCTATGTATGTTTTTCAAGAAGAAATAATGTATATCTTGATGATTTCCAATTTTGATTGAAACCATGCTTGATGTCTTAATGAAAATATATTGATGATTTGAGATCATGCTTAATTAGTTTATCTTTCGAAATTATGCATGATGATTCTTGTGATTTATGGATTATCGATTTTTATCATAATTAAAGTGGTTTTTTTGTTTTAAAAATGATGCATATTTTTGTTTGGTATAAATGACAAAGGCATCCTCGTATGAAATAAATCACATGAATTGAAACAACTATAAAGAGGAAAATATTTTTCTTAAAACTTTTTTTCTCTATTTTATCAAGTTTTGAATAAGAGATTGATAAATCTATTTATATTTTTGAATCTCTTGTACTATGAAAGTGATTTTGATGATTTGATGATTTAAATTTGAATAAATTTTTATCCAAATCATGATCTTGATTCCTTGATATTTACAAATTAAGATTTATTATGAGTCTTGATTTTTTTATTAATCGTTCTCCTATGATTCTACTTGATATTTTCTTAAGAGGAGATTTTCTAAATAAATCATGATTTTTCTTGTGAGTTCATGGATTTATTACTTGATTTTTTTTTAATCAAGATCTCTTCTTTGTACTCCTACATTTTTTTTTTGGTATTTTATTTAAGAGGAGATTTATGATATGAATCATGTCTTTTGTCATTCACATGATCTTATCCTTCATGATATGATTTTTATGTATAATTCCTTATATTCATGAAGTATTTATCTCATCACCTAATTAATTTTCCTTGATATTCTTCATGTGATGATATAAAATTATGCATGAAATACTCATGATATTATGTTGATGCATACAAATGAGAATTTATGGTTTGTATATCGCATAATATGATTGAATCATTATTGTAAAAAAAAAAGGGGGAGATTGTTAGCTTGCACATTGCAAAAGAGAAAAAAAAAAATGCTAGCTTGAATGATAAAACATGAGATTATGTTTATAATGCAAATTTATTGTTCTCATGATGTGAAGATTGATAAAAAAGGAAAAGAATTACAACATTGTATTCTTCCTTTCTATTTGATAATGACATAGGGGGAACAAATTTTGCTAGCTTGCATACTTCAAGAAGAAGCAAAAAAGCTTGCTCATCTCAAAAGACACAAAAATCTTGCCAACTTTCATATGTGTAAAATTTGTTAGCTCATAAATTGTAAGGAGAAAAACTTGCTAGCTTGCTTGCACATCTAAAGAGAAGCAAAAATTATAAATGTACATATCACAAAGAGAGGCAAAACTTATTAGTTTGCTCATCTCAATAGCAAGAAAGCTATCATGCATTTGCTTTCGAAATATTGCTAGCTTACACTTTCTAAAATGATGAAAAAACTTTTTGCTAGCTTGTATGTTGTAGAACTTGCTATCTTACTATATTGCATATCTAAAATGTGATAGCTTACATGTTCTAATATGATGTATCACTTGCCAAATTTTTGCTAGCTTGCATAAAACTGAAGATTATATTTATTATGCAATGATTTGAACTTGTATGTTCAAATACTTGATAGTTGTAACTTATCTTTTTGTTGATGACAAAGGGGGGGAAGTATGATGTTATACATAATTTTATTATGACATGTTGCTTGGATTTTTGAATCCAAGAGTTCTATCAATTTGGCATAATGATAGGGGGAGTTAAGGTTAACTCCATCATCTATTAGTTGTCATCATCAAAAAGGAGGAGATTGTCGAATCTCAGATTTTAATGATGAAATCAATTGATAAGTGTTTATGATTTGATCTGCGTTTTGAGTCACATGGGATGTTTCGATCATGGAGAGATAATTAAAGAAGGAAGAATCATGTTGGTCGGAGAAAAACATGTCAAAAGATTGGACGTCGAGCCGAATGATCAGTCGATGTATCGACAGAAGGTTTCGGGCTATGAGTTCGGGCATCGGGCCAAGAAGAGTGGATATTGCACCAAGGAAATCGGAGTTGTGGAGGTCAACTAGCCTATTGGGCAATAGGCCGCAAGAGAGGACGATGCGTCGAACAAACGGATGAGGCGTCGATGAACCAATGACATGCCGGACAACATCTGATTAGCTTAGTATTAATTGTCTAGATCGAAATAGATTTTTATGTATGCAGGATTAACTATGATAGCAAGGCATAAAGAAAAATGAAGTTCCAGAGTCAAGAACGTGATTTCATAGGAGTTCGAGAGTTCGTCGGAAGTTCGGACATTCGTCAAAAGTTCTGTTAGAACCAACCGAGAAGTCCAAGAGCTTGCCAAAGAAGCTCATTGGAACTCACAAAGAAGATCGTCGTGAAGTTGAGGAGCTTGCCGAGAGATCGTCGGAAGTTTGCCGGAAAATCGTTAGAAGCTCGCTAGAAGAAACATAGACTTACAAACTTATTTAGCTTAGTAAATATCTTAAATTTCATAGTTAGCACATAACTAAGATTAGAATTGGGCCAACCCAATTAGAGGACAATTGGGCCTAAGTTTGGGCTATGTTGGGCCAAGAGAATGGGCTAAATAGCGACCAAACAAGTGAAACTATCGTGGCACAATCTCCGAGACTGTGTTAGGTGGTGGTACCGCCAGTCTAGTCGGTGGTGCCACCCAAACACAATCTTCTAAGTGATGGTACTGCCAGACTAGGTGGTGGTACTGCCTAGTGTCAGGCTGCAGGTGATAGTATCACCCAGTATAGGTGGTGGTACCGCCTGTACCTTAAAATTTTAGGGGATTTGAATTTTGGCTTTATTTTTGAAGCAATTTGGGGTCTATAAATACCCTAGCTATTCCTGCATGGAGTAGTAAGAAAAGTGAATAAAAATTTTATTTTTGTAGAGTTGAAAACCCTTGTAAAATATAGAGTCCCTCCTCCTAAAGTTTAGATACCATTCTAAGGGAGAGTGTGAGGGAAGCTTTATAAAAAGGGGGTGTAAAGGTTCTCTCCTAAGCTTACAAAAGAAGAATAGAGTTGTAAGAAATAGCTTGATCTTGGCCTATTAAAAGAAGATCATTAGTGGATGCCAGTGGCCTCGACGGAAGAGGAATCGGTAGAGAGGATGTAGGTCACGACGACCAAACCACTATAACTCGGTTTGCATTTACTTCTTGCAATTTACATTTACTGCAAACTGCCCTTCTTTACTTGCTTTAAATCCACTACACTCTTTTGTATGCTTTCAAGTTAATATCTTTCGAAACGGGTTTAATCACAATGAGATTTCCAAACCGATGTAATTTTTACCACTACACTAATTCACCCCCCTCTTAGAGTCGACTCGTTCCTAACAAATGAGTCTTTAGAAACAAACAAGATGAATTTGGTATCGTGGTTGGAAACAAGGCTAGATTAGTGGCCAAAGGTTTCAATCAAGAAGAAGGTATCAATTATGAAGAAACCTTCGCTCATATGGCATGATTAGAAGTCATAAGGATGCTCCTTGTCTATGCTAAAAGTAATAATTTTAAGTTATTTCAAATGGATGTTAAAAGTACTTTTCTTAATGGCTTTATTTTCGAAGAAGTTTATGTTGAAAAACCTCCCAGATTTGAGAATGATAATTTCTCTATTCATGTGTTTAAATTGAATAAAGCTCTATATGGATTGAAATAAGCCCCAAGGGCTTGGTACGAGAGATTTAGCTCATTTCTTATTCAAAATAAATTCTCTAAAGACAAGGTCGATGCCACATTATTTATTAAAAATTTTAAAAATAATTTTTTTATTATTTAAATTTATGTTGATGATATTATTTTTGGTTTGACAAATAAATCTTTATGCTAATTGTTTGCAAAAAGTGTGAGTCTAGAGTTTGAAATGAGTTTGATGGGAGAACTAACCTTCTTTATAGCTTTACAAATCAAACAACTTAATGATGGTATTTTTCTTAGACAAACAAAGTATGCATTAGACTTATTGAAATGGTTTAATATGGATAGTTCAAAGGCTATCAATACTCCTATGAGTACCTCTACTAAATTAGACACTGACGAAAGTGGATAAAGCTTTGATCAAAAAACTTATAGGGGCATGATAAGTAGTTTACTATACCTCACCACAACTAGACCAGACATCATGTTTAGCGAAGGACTTTATGCTAGGTTTTAATATAATCGAAAGATATCTCATCTTAAAGTTATTAAAAGAATTCTTAGATATCTTAAAGGAACCACTAATCTAGGATTATGGTATCTAAAATTTTAAAACTTTGAATTGATTGCTTATGCTGATACGGATTTTGCTGGATGTAGATTAGATAGAAAAAGTACATCCGGAACATGTCAATTCTTAGGTCATGCACTTATCTCTTAGTCTTCCAAAAAACAATACTCGGTTGCACTATCTACAACCGAAACCGAATAAATAGCTGCGAGTGCATGTTGTGCACAAGTTGTGTGGATGAAAAATACTTTAGAGGATTATAAGATTCACCTTAAGAATATTCCCATAAAATTAGATAACACAAGTGCAATATGTTTAACAAAAAATTTCATTCAACACTCTAAAACTAAACATATTGACATTAGGCATCATTTTATATGAGATCATGTTAATAATTATGATGTAATTTTAGAATTCATTGATACAAAATATCAATTGGCCGATATCTTTACAAAACCATTAAATAAAGAATAATTTGATTTTATTAGAAGGGAGTTAGGAATGTTAAGTTGTCCAAATGCATGAATTTGATGTATATCTTTTTCGAACTTTCTCGGGAGTGGTAGTCGACTTTACAAGGGCTATTGAGTGTCGATAGAGGATCATCCACTCTCAGTGTCATGAGAGGAATATCCCATGTGTTCTTGCTCAGACAAATCCCTAGCCAGGGTCATTCGGGTTGAGAGAGAAAGAGTTCTCCGGGAGAATCCGATTAGAGCGAGACTCGAGTAGAAATCGTATGGGTCTAACAGCACCATGCTCAATATACGGTCTCTGGGATATTAGATGGATGAGGGACTATAGGTACATGGTAACTGAGGACAGACAGGTCCAATGGATTGGATTCCCCTGTATCGTCTAGGGACTATGGCGTAGTGGCCTAGTACGTCCGTAGTCGATGAGTCAAGTGAATTATTACAGAGATAATAATTCACTGAGTTAGAAAGAGTTCTGATAGGTATGACTCATGGCCAGCTCGATATTGGGCCTAGAGGGTCACATACATATAGTAGGCATTACGATGAGTAGAGGTTCAGATATGAGATATCCGACGGAGCCCTTGTCTTATTGGATATCCAATAAGCCCCTAAATTATTGGATTCCATGGACGAGATCCAATAAGAGCCCATGAGAGATTATTGGATAGAGATCCACTAATCTAAAAGGCTTGGGTTATTGGATGTAGATCCAATACCCACTAGGTGAGGATTCATTAGGGTTTGATAGGGGACCTCTATAAATATGAGGGATTCAGAGCCTCATAGGTTAGAGCCTTTGCTTGCCTCTCCTATTCTCCTCCCCCTCTCCACCTTAGAGCAGGCCTGGAGTTTTGAGGAGTGTCATCGCAGCCCTGCTGTGTGGATCACCGCTAGAGAGGAGGATGCTTGACCTCCTTCACCCTCTCCTAAAGATCTGCAAGGAAATAGGGATATACAATCTCCCTAGGTAACACAATCTACTCTATACGCAGTTTTAAGTTTCGCAGATTTTGCGCACCAATCTTCGCATGACGACGAACATCTCTTTGGGAATCGAGGATTTTATTTTCTTGTTCTTTCGCTATGCATGCGATGTCAACCCCAAGATTTTCCAACAATGCTAGGTTGTTCGTGCGAATGATTGGATTTGAACTATGTGTGCTGTGTTTAGGAAGAATTTTGACGTCAAAATCGTTGACGCAAAAACAAGGAAGGGCAACAACAGTTGCTGCCCTCGATCTGCATGCGTGCAGCGTAGCCGAAGGCAGGCAGCACAGGGGTTGCGCCTACAGCAGCCGACCGGCGACCTACTTGCAACCGATAGGGCTGGCGGCCTGCGGGTGCCCCACCCGTGGTCGTTGCCACACGACGTCGGCAGGCAGGGCTACAGGCAAGGCGGCCACCTACGTGCGGGCATTGTGCCCATGCGCAAGGGCGACGCTTGCGGGTACTGGACCCGCGAGCAGAGGCACCACGGGGCGAGGCGCCTACGGCCGCAGCACCCGCGGGCTGAGGCACCACAGGGCAACGGCGCTTGCAACCGCTGCTCCTGCAGGCAAACCCCCCCGCAGGGGTGGCCGCCCGGCGGAGCACTACACCCACGGGCACAACGCTCGTGGGGGCAACGCCACCCGCAAGGGCTCCAACCCATGGTGGCGCCCACCTACAAGGGCGGCACCCCCGCCTCGCTGCACAGGCCGCCACCAGCAGGGTGGCGGTGGTGGCAACAGCAAAGGGGAGTAGGGCATTAGGGTTTTTTGGATAAAAAATAGGTTTGCCCCTCGTAATTTGAGAAATTCCAGTTTCTGTCTCTTGTCTAAATTATGAAAATACCCATATGAATTCAAAAATTTCCTATATGTCCCTAATTTCATAAAATACTAATTAATTAAAAGGTTTAGTTGATTATTATTTTTATCATTATCTAGTAGTCCTACATGATGATGCTTAATTATACATGTGATGTATGATGTATGGACGGATGATCATAGACCGTGTGATGTGTGTACTTGTGATTATTATTATTGGGGTCTGCGAGCCTCCATTATATTTCTCATTTATTGTCGGGTCTGTGTGCCTATGATTAAGTTGTAATCACATGAGGAGACGCAGCGGGAGCGTGGATGCGATAGCGGGACCCACGAGACGAACGATCACGATGCATGAAGATGCATCAAGATGTCGACAGAACCGACGAGGATGAGATGAATGATCATAGGGCATGGAGATACACCGTTGCACACATAGATCTTGATGTGAGTGATTAGGCCTACTAGCTCGGGCCTAATCACATTAGGTTGTAGTCCATGATCATTTGGTGTGATTGCTTATACACATACTAGATATGTATATATATTTGCATGCGATGTAGATATATATTAAATATGTATATGTGTGACATGTCATATTAGGAGACCAAATCATAGAAACATCTCTCTCAATAATATTAAGTCGGTAAACATGAGGCAATTAGATTGACCCACGTGGCCTTCCATCGTTATAAGTAGGAACCGATTCCCGGTGTAGGTTGAGCTGGTCGAGTCCCTCGAAACTCACCTATATCGCGATTCGCTATCTTGCTTACGACATAGAGATGTTATCGGTCACCTGAGGACATGGTATGCTTGGTCGAGTCCCTCAAGGGTATATCATCAAATCAGACTCATCTTGTAACGAAGGTGTTGACTTAACCGAGCATCATGGTTGGTCGAGTCCCTCGAGACCATGGTGATTCGGAGGCCGAACAGGACGGGAATCACAAGGAGTTGTGATCGGCAAGAGTTGCCTACCTTTTAGGCTTAGTGTGATTGGTCGAGTCCCTCGAGGTTACACTAAGACGCTGATTGGATCCTGATCCCCACTAGAACTCTGCCGGAGACTTTCGTTTCACGTGCTGAGGGTGTCACGTGACTCGTTAGTAAAATAGTGGGAGCATATTAAGATAGAAGTCCATATCTTGATAGTTTATTTCGTGCAAAATCTGCATGTTATTCATTTCTACTGCATCTTTATTTTTAGAAAATATCGCTTTCAAATCCCTTACATGGCATACTTGATGTCAACCGCCTCATTGGTCCAAATTATACGGATTGGCTCCGTAACTTGAGAATTGTTCTCACGGTAGAGAAAATTATGTACATCATTGATACAGTGATGCTTACGCCCAAAGAAGGGGCAGTGAGGATGAGATCGCTCGCTATGTGAAGTACATTGATGACTCCACTCTTGCTCAGTGCTATGTGTTGGGCTCTATGACTCCTAAGTTACAGAGATAACATGAAAAGATGGATGCCAGATCCATTCTCCTACATGTCCGCAAATTGTTTGAGGAACAGGGAAGGACTCAGCGATATGAGATATCCAAGAGCCTCTTCCGTGCTAGAATGACTGAGGGGATACCGGTTCAGAACCATGTCCTAAAGATGATTGAGTGGATAGAGAAACTCACAGGTCTAGGAATGGTCCTAGAGGATAACTTGTGTGTGGACATTATGCTTCAGTCCCTACCAGATTTCTTTTCACAGTTCATAATGAATTTTAATATGAACAAGCTTGAGGTGACTCTCTCAGAGTTCCTCAATATGTTGAGGGAGGTAGAGAGTACTATTAAGAAAGAGAAGTCAGTTCTCTACACTAGTGAGACCAGAAAGAAAAGGAAAGCAGAAAGGTCCCTTAAGAAGGAAAAGGACAAGGGCAGACCAGGTAAAGCAAAGGTTGCTAAGAAAGACCCAGCGAAGGACAAAGGCCAGTGCTTCCACTATGGCAAAGATGGGCACTGGAAGAGGAACTACAAAGAGTACCTTGCAGAGAGGGCAAAATAGAAGCTTGGAGAAGCTTCAAGTACATTCATGATCAATCTCCAATTGTTAGATTTTTGTGATAGTGCGTTGGTATTGGATACCAGTATTGCTTATCACATATACAATTTATTATAAATTCTAGCAAAGCCGAGGGGAGATTGGCTAGAGGAATATTGCATAAAGGTTTGTTTATGCTAGACACTACTCCACATATCATGAATGTAAATGTGTCTAAGAGGAAATGAGATGAGATGAACAGTGCATACCTGTGGCATTGTAGGCTAGGTCACATCCATGAAAGAAGGATTCAAAAGTTGCTAAATGATGGATATCTAGATCCATTCGAATATGAGTCATATGCAACTTGCGAGCCTTGCCTTCGTGAAAAATTGACCAACTCTCCATTTAGTGGAATTAGAGAGAGAGCCACTAAGCTGTTGGAACTCATATATAATAATGTATGTGGACCCATGTCAACTCATGCCATTGGTGGTTACTCCTACTTCATTACCTTTACTGATGATTTCTCAAGGTATAGATATGTGTACTTAATGAAGTACAAGTCCGAGGCCTTTGAGAAATTCAGAGAGTATAAGAATGAGGTGGAGAACCAGATTGGAAAGAGTATCAAAACTCTCCGATCAGATCGAGGAGGTGAGTACTTAAGTACAGAGTTTACTCAGTTCCTCAAGGACCATGGGATATTATCCCAATGGACACCTCCTTATACACCTCAGCTCAATGGTATCTCTAAAAGGAGAAATCGTACGCTATTAGACATGGTACGGTCCATGATGAGTTTTGCTGACCTACCCATCTCATTCTAGGGATATGCCCAAGAGACCGCAGCTTACCTTTTGAACAGAGTTCCAACTAAGTCGGTAGTGTCTACACCATATGAGATATGGAAAGGGAAGAAACCTTATCTTAATGTTGTTAAGATTTGGGGCTGCCTTGCCCACGTTAAAAGACACAACCCCGATAAGTTAGAATCAAGGACAGAGCGATGCAAATTTGTGGGATACCCCAAGGAAACTTGTGGGTATTATTTCTATCATCTCGAAGACCAAAAAGACTTTATAGCTAAGAGAGCAGTGTTCCTTGAGAAGGAACACATTCTTGGCAGAGACAGTGGGAGAATGATAGAGTTGAGCGAGGTTGGAGAACCAAGCTCAAGCACCACTTTACAGCCCGAGTCTGTTCAGGTACCTAATACACAAGTTTCAACTTTACGTAGGTCTGATAGAGTATCCCATTCTCCTGAGAGATATGTGGGACATATTAGAGGAGAGGATGTTGAGGATATTGATCCTTAGACCTACGAGGAGGCTATTATGAGTATAGACTCCGGGAAGTGGCAAGAAGCCATGAATTCTGAGATGGATTCTATGTACTCGAATAAGGTTTGGAACCTAGTTGATGCGCCCGAAGGTATTGTACCCATCGGTTGCAAGTGGATCTTTAAAAAAAAGATCGGAGTAGATGGAAAGGTAGAGACCTATAAAGCAAGGCTAGTGGCTAAGGGGTATCGTCAAAGGCAAAGTGTTGACTACGACGAAACCTTCTCACCCGTAGCAATGCTGAAATCTATCAGAATTCTATTGGCTATTGCAGCACACTATGATTATGAGATCTGGCAGATAGATGTAAAAATCGCATTCCTCAATGGGAACCTCGAGGAGGAGGTGTATATGATGCAACCTGAGGGATTCGTGTCCAAGAACTGCCCAGATAAGGTGTGTAGGTTGCTTAGATCCATTTATAGACTAAATCAAGCTTCCCAAAGTTCGAACATAAGATTTGATGAGGTAATCAGATCTAATGACTTTGTTAAGAACGAAAATGAGCCTTGTGTGTATAGGAAGGTAAGTGGGAGTGCTATCACCTTTTTGGTATTATATGTGGATGATATCCTGATCATCGGGAATGATGTAGGAATGCTATCCACAGTAAAGACTTGGTTATCTAAACACTTCTCCATGAAGGACTTAGGGGAAGCATCCTATATCTTGGGGATTCGGATCTATAGAGATAGATCCAAGAGGATTCTTGGCTTATCCCAGTCCAGGTACATAGAAATCATTGTCAAAAGGTTTGGCATGGAAAATTCCAAGAGAGGTCTCATACCGATGAGACATGGGATATTGCTTTCTACGAGTGTGTCCCCAAAGACTCCAGAAGAAAGGGCGAACATTGATATGATACCTTATGCCTCAGCAATAGGGTCTATCATGTATGCCATGCTATGTACTAGGCCTGATATAGCGCATACTCTAAGTGTCACGAGTAGGTATCAGGCGGATCCAGGCTTGGAGCATTGGAAAGCAGTAAAGTGTATCCTTAAGTACTTGAGAAGGACTAAGGATCTTTTACTAGTATATAGAGGTAGTAGCCTTAAGGTTGAAGGCTACAAAAACTCAAGTTTTCAACCTGATGTCAATGATAGCAAGTCAAATTCAGGGTATGTGTACACCTTGAATGGAGGAGCAATGTGCTGGAAGAGTTCCAAGCAAGATACTACTGCTGACTCGACCATAGAGGCGGAGTACATTGCTGCATCAGATGCAGCATTGGAGGGAGTCTAGGTGAAGAAATTCATCACAGATTTGGGAGTCGTGTCGGATAGCGAGAAGCCGACTTCCTTATATTGATACAACTATGGGGCGATTACTCAAATAAGAGAACCCGGGTCTCATCAGAAGTGTTCTAAGGAGGTTCCAGCTTATCAAAGAGATAGTAACCCGAGGAGATGTAGTAGTGGAAAGTGTTCCATCCGAAGATAACATTGTAGATCCACTGACAAAGTCATTGTCTCAGATTGTCTTTGAGCGTCACAGGGATCTAATAGGGATCAGACACATAGGTGATTGGCTTTAGGTCAAGTGGGAGATTGCTAGTCATAGGTGCCCAACAAGCCAATCACGTGAGTGATGGCATGTGTGACTTGATACAAAATCTTTTTGCTTATTATATTTTGGCATATATCACTTTATAATTATTGCATATATGCATATATATATTGTGATGTCCTTAGATTTGTGCAATGGGAATCGGATCATGATGAGATCATGATAATGAGATCGATTCACCTTTAAACACAGATCCTAAATAATCCCAGTCATAGGTTACTCGAGAGGGACATCGTGATAACAGGACAGACTGGTGTGCTGTATACCCGTCCATATGATGGATGCAGCTGGTCTCATAGTTGCTCATGTAGGGACACTAGGGATACAGTACAAGTGCTCATTGGAGAATGAGTTCACTGATTGATCCGCTTACAGAATCCTGGATGGTTGATGATGCCTTATTGTCAGACAGCGATTCCGTAGTCCTAGTGGTGTATCTGGTCCTTAGACTTGAGATACCAAGGATGTCCTATATAAGTGCTCCACTCTTTGATACCAAACTTATAGGTTTGGTTATCCCAGATCTAGTACAATTAGTCATTTGGATGTGGTAGTCGACCTTACGAGGGCTATTGAGTATCGATAGAGGATCATCCACTCTCGGCGTCATGAGAGGAATATCCCATGTGTTCTTGCTCAGACAAATCCCTGGCTAGGGTCATTCAGGTTGAGATAGAAAGAGTTCTCCGGGATAATCCGATTAGAGCGAGACTCGAATAGAAACCGTATGGGTCTGACAGCACAATGCTTGATATACGGTCTCTAGGATATTAGATGGATGAGGGACTATAGGTACATGGTAACTGAGGACAGACAGGTCCAATGGATTGGATTCCCCTGTATCGTCTGGTGACTACGGCGTAATGGCTGATAAGACCCTAAAGTCTTATCGTAAAAAAAAGAAGAAGAGAAAGGGGATGATCACTTCGAGGGGATTAGCCTCCTTGATCGCTTCGAGGGGATCGAAAAGAAGCAGTTATATCCCTATTTTTAGAGTTCCGACTTTAGCTAAACTAAACAGACTTAATAAATATGTAGAAAATAAAAAGAAAGTACAGAAAATAAAAGGAAAAATAAAAGGATCCTAACAATCCTGCCTCCTTTAATTCAGCCTTGTCCTTAAGGCTGAGCAGCATCAAATTTTAGAAACTTCTCCTTTAGCATGCTACAGGACTCCTAAGTGGCATCTTCCTTTGATAAGTTGGCCCATTGCACCAGCACTTCAGTTACAAGATGTCTGCGGTATATTGCAACTCGTCGATCAAGTATGACTTGTGGTTGAGCTTGAACTTCCCCAGTAGTAGAAGTGTCCGGCAAATGGCACTGCACTATTGCATTTTCACCCAATTTCCTTTTAAGGCATGCAACATGAAAGACTGGATGTATTTTAGAGCTAGCAGGCAAATCCAAGCAGTAGGCCACTGGTCCAATGCGTTCTAATACCTTATAAAGCCCAAAAAACCGAGGAGATAGCTTCATGGAAGATCAGACCTTTATGGAAGTTTGCTTGTAGGGTTGAAGATGAAGGAAAACCCAATCACCCATAGTAAATTCTCGTTCACTTCGGTGTTTATTAGCTTGTTGTTTCATTCTTGCTTGTGCGGCTATGAGGTTATCCTTTAAAAGCTGAATAATCTTATTTCTATCCATCAATTCCTTGTCCACTTGATCAACTTTAGAATAACCGGGTACATACTTTGTAATTGTAGGTGGGGGTTGGCCATAAACTACTTCAAATAGAGTCATTTTAATAGAAGAATGTTAAGAGGTATTATACCACCACTCTGCCCAGGGAAGCCATTTGACCCATTCCTTCGGCTTGTCGTTAGTAAAGCATCGAAGGTAATTTTCTAGGCACCTGTTTACCATATTCAGCTGAGTACCTTATAAATGAAAAAGTAAAGCATCGGAGGTAATGTAAAGAATGCTTGTCGCTAGTAAAGCATCGAAGCCATTTGACTCATATTCAGCTGAGTACCTTGTAAACGAAAAAGTTCTGTCTAGAAGGAGCTAGTAAATATCTTGTCTCTATCACTAACAATGGAATAGGGACTCCCATGCAATTTAGCTATGTTTTCCAAAAAAATACGAGCAACACTTGCAGCAGTATAAGGATGTCATAAAGCATAAAAATGAGCATATTTTGTAAGTCTATCCACGACTACAAGTATAGTACTTTTTCCTTGAGATGATGGGAGATTGTCAATGAAATCCATAGATATGTCGGTCTAAGTAGCATCAGGAATAGGGAGGGGCTGTAGTAAGCCAGGGGTGGCTACTGTCTCACTTTTGTGACATTGGCAAACATCATATTCAGTAACAAATTTCTTGATAAAATTTTTCATACCTCTCTAGTAAAAAAGTTGTCGAACTCGCTTATAAGTACGGAGAAATCCCGAGTGACCAACAATTGGTGATGAATGGAACTCCTTCAGAATTATTGCCTGGCAAGAAGAATGTGGGGCAACCACTATTCGACCTTTATATAGCAAAGTCCACCGAATCCCAACTATAATTTGAGATAGAACCTGGGGCTTCTTCTAATTTTTTAATGATGTTTTAGATCTCAGGATTATTTGCCCATTCTCTTCTGATAACATCCAAAGTCTCGCAAATAGGAATAGAAATAGCTACTAGTTCAGCTTGTTCTAGAAGGCGTGAGAGGGTATCTGCTACTAAATTCTCACTCCCCTTTTTATAAATGATCTCATAATCGAATCCCAGTAGCTTTGTGACCCATTTCTGTTGCTCTAGAGAAGAAATCTTTTGCTCTAGAAAATATTTAAGGCTTTTGTGATCAGTGCGTATTTGAAATCGTCGACCAATTAGGTAGGGTCTCCATTTTGTGACTGTATGTATTATGGCTAGCATCTCCTTGTCATAAATAGATAAACTCAAATGGGAAGGGGAAAGAGCCTTACTTGCATAAGCGATAGGCCGACCTTCCCGCATTAACACAGCCCCTATTCCAGCTCCAGAAGCGTTAGATTCAATCACAAACATCTTATTAAAATCGGGTAAAGCCAGCACGGGTGTAGTAGTCATTGCAGTTTTCAAGAATTGAAATGCCTGAGTTGCCTCTTCTGACCATCTGAATGTATTTTTCTTTAGAAGTGACGTCAAGGGGGCACTAATTTTGTCATAATTCTTCACAAACTTTCGATAATAGCATGTTAGTCCCAATAACCCCCTTAAAGCTTTGATTGACTTTGGAATTGGCTAGTCTGTCATCACTTGGATTTTTGAAGGATCAACTGCAACACCCTTTTGAGATATGATATGGCCGAGGTACTTAACCTCAGGCTGCCCAAAACTGCACTTGGATTTCTTAACAAAAAGGTCATGCTCAGGAAGAATATTAAAGATAATTCGTAAATATAATAAATGACTTTCTAGAGAATGACTGTATATTAAAATATCATCAAAGAAAACCAAAACAAACTTATGGAGATGAGCCCGAAATATATCATTCATTAAACTCTAGAAGGTAGAGGGTGCATTGGTTAACCCAAAAGGCATTACTAGAAACTCATAATGGCCATTATGTCTCCTGAAGGCAATTTTCTGAACATCCTTTTCATGTACTCTGATTTGATGATAGCCCGATCATAGGTCCAATTTAGTGAAGACCTGAGCTCCTCCCAATTCGTCCAACAGTTCATCCACTACTGGAAAAGGATATTTATCTTTCACTGTAATGTTGTTAAGTGCTCGATAGTCGACACACATCCGCCATGAGCCATCCTTATTTTTTACTAGTAAGACTGGGAAAGAATATGGGCTAATACTAGATCGTATAACTCCTGTTTTGAGCATCTCTGTGACAATCCTCTCTATCTCAACTTTTTGGAAATGTGGATATCTATAGGGTTGGACGTTGGTTGTTGCCTTCTCGGGTAATAGTGGGATCTGATGATCATAACATCTAAGAGGTGGAAGTCCGTGTGGCTCTGCAAATATATCCGCAAACTCTGTTAGTAATGATTCAATATTTCCAACCGGAATGTTCACTGTCATTTCCTTTTCAATGTTATGCAATTGCACCAAAAATCTGGTGTGTGTCTTCCGAAGGACCTGCTCCATCCGATGGTGAGTGATAGTTGTAACCTTATCTCCACGTCTTCCTTTGAGAGTCACATGTCTTCCATTAATAAAAAACTTCATAATCAGTTTAGAAAAATGTTAAAACTCTAGCTTGGAGAGTCCTAATTGAGAGGGACATTCATGTAGAACCTACCTAAGTCGACCCCTATTAAAGAGGTGAAGAGGTCGGCTAAGGTTAGGAGGTTATTTCCTAGAGAAGAATAAGGAGTTGTAAAGGAATAGGAGTCTTGAGTATGAGTCCTATTAGGAGTTGGTTAGAAGTAGGAGTCTTAAGTATGAGTCCTATTAGGAGTTAGGGTTTAGAAGCCCTATAAATAGTCATATATTCCTCCTCTTTTGATAAGCAATAGATGAATCTTTTCTGCAGCCTTTGAGCAGCAACTTGAAGGGAGGAACCCCTATAGAGTTTCAAGGAGGCCGATCCCCTAAAGAGATCAACCCCAAGTTTAGAATCTACAAGGGTTCTAACACCTAGTATTAGAGCAGCGTTCTTGGCATCTCGTTGCCCTTCCATAGCCATCCATCAACCCTCCATAACTACCCAAAGCAATTCCCACAATTGCTTAAAAGATCATTGCCAAATTCTGTCATCATCTCCACCACCACGGATCATCCTTTGATCTCCCCGTGAATTGCAACAGGTTATGGTTTTCTACCTTACTGCTGCTGCAATTTAGTTATCCTTATTTGAAAATCCCAAAAAAATTATTCCTATATTACTGCATAAACTTTTCGTCATAAAGTTTTCATCTCTATGACGAAAGATACATTGCAGAATTCCAACCGTATAGCACCGTCTATTTGATCTTGCTACTGTGTTTTTTCTATCCAAATCTCTATAAAATTTTTATGACATCTTTGACACTTTCTAACAGCAGATTTCCCTTTGGTTTTGTCAAAAAATTCTCAATATAAACCATTGATATTTTACGTCTAATCTGCTATACTTGAAAATCTGTACTGTAAAATTTCAATCGCATAGCGCTGTTTGTTTGATCTTGATACTATGTTGTTTCTATCCAAATCTCTAAGAAATTTTTATGATAGCTTTGACACTTCCTAATAGTGGATTTCCCTTTGGTTTCATCAAAAAATTCTCAATATAAACTACTGATCTTTTACATCCAATCTGCTATACTTAAAAATCTGTGCTGCAGAAAATTTCAGCCGCATATTGTTGCCTTAACCCATCTATTTGTAATCTTTTTTGAATGAAATTTCTTATACACTTCATAGATCATCTTGGCTTCTATCTAAGATTAATATATTGAGGAATTCATCTCTAAAAACGATTTTGTGTTGCTGCAAATTTTCATCGTAAATCGCTGAAATTTTTCGACGAGAATTCTATTATCGTAACTTGCACCAATTTCCTTGCTGTTATACTGCCGAAATTTTCTTGATTAAATTAGTCATCCTTACTGTCACATAAACTGTGATTTTGTGAAGTGTAAACCGTAGCCTAAACCGTAGCCTACATCCACCAATCCACCAACACTTTCGACCATCACTTCTCTCAACCTATACATGCCTTTAACCCAACAGCAAAAGAGAGATCTTAACATCATTAATTTGAGGCCATATACTATGGAATCTAAGGAGGCAATCAATGCTAAATTCGAAGCCTTGGAGGCGCGAATGGAGGATAAGATTCGGACGCTCTTTGTCGAACTCAGATTGGGCCGACCACTAAGCCTGAAGAAATCATATCAAGGAGAGAGCTTTGCCCAATCACACCAAGCCCGAAGAGATGACTTCCAAGGGACGGTGGGGTCTATGACCAACCCCAACTATCCACGCATGAGGGTAGACTTCCCTAGATGGGAAGAAGGAGACCCGATTGGTTGGATTTTGCGTGTAGAGCGATATTTTTAGTACCACAAAACCGCGGACGCATCTATGGTGAAAATTACAGCTATACATCTTGAAGGGGATGCCATACAGTGGTTTGACTGGTTTAAACACACTTATGAAGTTCTTACATTGTGATAATTCAAAGAAGGATTGCTGATCTACTTCGAACCAACCGATTACAAGAATATTGACAAACAATTAGCAAAGATCCGACAAACCTCCACCATTCAGGAGTACCAAACCAGGTTTGAAAAGTTATCTAATCAAACTCGTGATTGGTCTCAAAAACAGCTATTGAGGACCTTCATTGAGGGCTTGAAGCCAGAGATCCGGGGAGAAGTTAAAGAGCGACAACCGTACACGCTTATGGCAGCCATCTCTTTCGCACGACATCAAGAGGAGCGATTGAATCATGAATCTTGGAGGACTAGAGTTGCTCCTCAACTAGAAATACTGAAGCCCTCAGCCTCCCCTACTGTCGATCGAGTCCCTGCACCAAAGAAGTTGACAAGAGAAGAGCTTCGGGAGCAATCTGCGAAGCGGTTATGTTGGCATTGCGACGAGCCGTGGAGTTACAAGCATTGCTGTAGAAAAGGGAGACTTCTTTTGATTGAACCAGTAGAAGAAGAGGTCATTGAGCATTCAAAATAGAGCCTTAAACATAACGAAGAAGATGCGGAAGAAGAGCCACAACCGACCGACGTTACAGTACACACACTATCTGGCTACTCAAACCCGCAAACGATGAAAGGGAGACTTCTTATGATTGAACCAATAGAAGAAGAGGTCATTGAACATTCAGAAGAGAACCTTGAATATAAAGAAGATGCGAAAGAAGAGCTACAACCGACTGACGTTACAGTACACGCACTAGCTGGCTATTCAAACCCGTAAACGATGAAAGTTAGAGACCTTCTCAAACAACAACCGATCACTGTTCTTATCGACACGGGCAGTACTACTAACTTCCTAAATAGTAAGCTTGCTGTTCGGAGAGCATTACCTATCGAGAATCGCTGTAGGTTTGATGTTATGGTCACCAACGGACGGATTTTGAAGTATGATCGTAGGCGCCTGCAAGTGAAACTGTTGCTGATTATAAGACCTTACCAAGAGATAATTGCATATTTCTTCCTTCTCCCTCTTGATGATCATGAGGCCATGCTCATAATTAAATGGTTGACGACATTAGGTGATATTTCTTGGAATTTTATGCAACTAATTATGAAATTTTACAGTAAGGAGAAACAAGTGATATTGAACGGGAAATGTGGGAGCGACGAAACGACAATTTGCACACAACAAACGAAGAAGGTTTTGCATAAAGCATGCAGCAGATTTTTGGTACAACTTGAGCAGCAAACTAAGGGAGAGCCAATAGAATTTGAAAATCCAAATCTACTTCCTTTGCTTGCTGAATTTTTAGATATATTTGACGAACCGTACAACCTACCTCTTACCCGTCTGTATGATCATTATATAACGATTCTTTCAGGCAAACCTCCAGCAAATACTCGGCCATATCAATATCTACATCTCCAGAAGGATGAAATAGAAAGGATTGTAAAAGAGATACTCAAAACAGGAGTTATTCGGCCAAGTTCCAACCTCTACTCTTCACCGGTGCTACTTGTACGCAAAACGGATGAAACATGGTGAACATGCGTTGATTACCGAGCTCTCAATGGCATAACCATCAAGGACAAATACCTTATTCCAATAGCAGATGAATTGCTAGATGAAAGGGAGCACAAATCTTCACAAAGCTGGACCTTTGATCCGGGTATCATCAAATATGAGTGTGCGAAAAAGACATACCGAAAACCACCTTTTGAACACACAACAACCACTACGAATTTTTGCTTTCTTCAACAGAAGGTGGAATATCTTGGGCATATCATATCAGAGGAAGGTGTGGCAATGGACTCCTTCAAAATTAGAGCAATGCAAAACTGACCGACCCCTAGAAACATAAAATTGCTACATGGCTTTCTGGGTTTAACAGGCTACTACCGCAAGTTCGTGAAAAACTATGGAAAGATCAGTGCACCACTTACTTCCTTACTAGAAAAAGATACCTTCCAATGGTTGGAAAGAGCCTCCGCTGCCTTCGATAAACTTAAGGTAGCCATGACGAGGACGTCGGTGCTAACACTACCATATTTCAACCGACCCTTCATTATTGAAGCCAACACATCTGGAGTCGAAATTGGAGTCATTCTCATGCAAGATGGTTGACCACTCGCATACATTAGCAAGGCATTATCTCCCTCCCATCAAAATAAGTCAACATATAATAAGGAGATGCTCGCCATTGTGCGCGTAGCAACGAGGTGGAGACCCTACTTGATTGGTCCACGATTTCAAATTAAAACTGACCATAAAAGCCTCAAGTACTTTTTGGAGCAAAAGCTATCATCCCCTGAGCAGCAAAAATGGGTAACAAAACTTCTTGGATTAGATTCTGAAATAACTTACAAAAAGGGGAAAGAGAATGTTCTTGCAGATGCGCTTTCGTAGCTACCCGAGAAAGCTAAAGTTTCGGTCATTTGACTTCCGACCAGCGACTTCCTTGAGGATATTAAGATGGAATGGCAGGAAGATTCAGAGACTAGTAAGATTATAAAAAAAATTGGAGGAAGCACCAAGCTCCGTGGCTCATTACAATTGGGACTCAAAAGAATTACACTATAAGGGATGCATTATGCTTGTGACAAATTCTACTTAAGCAGATTTTGGACAAAGTTATTCCATATGCAGGGTATTAAATTGAAAAGGAGTACAGCATATCACCCACAAACCAATGGCCAGACGAAAGTTGTAAATAGGTACTTGGAGACAGCCCAAAGCCACCCACCAAATAAGACTACCCAAGGAGAACTCCAGACCCAACCAAGTGCCATTATTGATCGATGGATCGTGACTCAACGACGACGACGACGACCCACTAATGAAGTGCTAATACAGTGGGCGAACCTACCAATAGAAGATGCCACTTGGGAGAACTATGACGACTTGAAGATCAAATTCCCAAAATTCATGAATCATCAGCCTCGAGAACAAGGCTGATTTGAAGAGAGCGGGTCTGTTAGGACTCTAGCTTGGAGAGTCCTAATTGAGAGGGACATTCATGTAAAACCTACCTAAGCTGACCCCTATTAAAGAGGTGAAGAGGCCAGCTAGTGTTAGGAGGTTATTTCTTAAAGAAGAATAAGGAGTTATAAAGGAATAGGAGTCTTGAGTAGGAGTCCTATTAGGAGTTAGTTAGAAGTAGGAGTCTTGAGTAGGAGTCCTATTAGGAGTTAGGGTTTAGAAGCCCTATAAATAGTCATGTATTCCTCCTCTTTTGATAAGCAATAGATGAATCTTTTCTGTAGCCTTTGAGCAGCAACATGGAGGGAGGAACCCCTATAGAGTTCCAAGGAGGCCAATCCCCTAAAGAGATCAACCCCAAGTTTAGAATCTGCAAGGGTTCTAACAAAAAATTCTAGGAGACATCACCTAGCGTTGATAGCCATTCAATTCCGAGCACCACTTCATAGTCTTCCAAGGTAATAAAAAGAAATCCATAAATAATTCTTGACCTTGCAAAATTAGTTTTATCTTTGAGCACTTGCTATCACAGGTTAAAATCAATCAATCGATGACCTTAACTTCAAATTTGTCACAACATTCGATATATGGTAAGCTAATCGAGCTGCAACTTTTCTGTCCATAAAATTATTAGTGCTACCCGTATCAATCAAAACAGTGACAGACTGGTGTTTCAGAGTTCCCCCAATTTTCATAGTTTGTGGATTAGAGTAGCCAGCCAATGCATGCAGTGTATGTGTGACGGCTTCAACATCATCATTAGTTTCCACTTCTTCATGATCAGAATCCGATACTTATACTTCCGATTCATCCTCGATCGGTTCGATCATCAAAAGTCTTCGTTGTTTGCATCGACGCTCCTTACTCCACTTTTCATCGCAATGCCAGCACAAACCCTTCACTAACCTTTCTTTGAGTTCCTCTCGGGTTAGTCTGCTAGTGTTATGGTTTCGACTAGGAGTAGATGAGGTAGGTTGCCTGCTAATCACCTGTTTATTGGCACCTCTATTTCGACGATATTCCACACTGATTTTTTCTTCATGTAGGCGTGCAAATGAAATCACAGCCATCATAGTGTGGGGTTGATGAGCCTTAACCTCGCACCAGATCTCGGGAATAAGCCCTTCAATAAATGTACCCAGAAGTTGTCGTTCTGACCAATCTGTAGCTTGGTTGGACAATCTTTCAAATCTACTATGATACTCCAACACTGTAGAAGTCTGACGAATTTTGGCAAGTTGGCCATCAACATTCTAATATTCGGATGGGCCAAAGCGAACAAGAAGTCCTCTTTTAAATTGCTCCCACGAAGGAATTCCATGGCAAGTTTCGTACCAATCATACCACTGGATTGCATCTCCATCGAGCTGGATTGAGGCCACTTCTACCTCGAATTCTTCTAGGGTTCTATGAAAACGAAAAAAAATTTTCGCCCTAGAGATCCAACTGGTCAGATCCCCATCTTCCCATCGTGGAAATTCTACCCTGATACATGGGTAGTGTGTGTTACCATCCTAGGGCCCTTTTCCTATATCTCTCGATATGTTCAGCGTAGAACTTGAGCTCCCATCTTGTTGAAACCCACTAAAGTGCTCCAACAAGCTCTTTTAGAAATCATGAAGAGTTTCTTGTAGCCGATTTTCAATTCTGGTTTCCAACGCTTCTATTTGTGCCTTCACTGAGTTATCGGTAGCCATTGCGTACGATTGCAAGTCGGTAATCCCTAGTTCTTGTTTCTGATGTCTAATCAAGGGCATCTGCATAGTAGCTGGCAGTAGCAGCGACGGTGGCAACAGTCGGCAACAGCAAGGGACCCCACACAATTGTGGCGCAGCTGAAAACAAGGGCAGAGCAAGTGTGCTCTGTTTCGGTTAGATGCAGAGCAAGGTGGAGCGGCGGTGGCTGGGAGGCGAGCGATGGTCGTCGCACGGTGGCCCACAGCGGTGATGGGTCGGTTGGGCGGCGACGACGCTCGAGGGGAAGAGGAGTGCTGGAGGAGGCGCGACTGGAAACAAGGGCAGCAGTAGTGAGTTGCCCTATTTCGGTCGCCATGAGTAGGGGGGCAACCGGTGGCTGCAGTTGCGACCCGACGGGGGGCACGGTGGTAGAGAAGTTAGGGCAGCATCGTAGAGAGTATCAACGACGAAGGGGTGGTCCATTGGCAAGGACACGGCGCCAGTGATCCTTCTTGCTCGAGCGAGATGGGAAAGCGAGGATGAGAGGTCGCCGATTGGGGGGGCAGCGGCGACGTTGGTCGATCGACCGGGAAGTAGCACCGACGGTGGAAAGGAGGCAGCAAGGGAGGGCGCGGCCTGCCAGAGAGCAGGGGCGGCGGTGGGGAAGAAGGGAAGCAGGGAATTCTCAATGGTCGCCGGGGTAACAATGTTAGAACCCTTGCATATTCTAAACTTGTGGTTGATCTCTTTAGGGGATCGGCCTCCTTGGAACTCTATAGGGGTTCCTCCCTCCAAGTTGCTGCTCAAAGGCTGTAGAAAAGATTCATCTATTGCCTATGAAAAGAGGAGGAATATATGACTATTTATAGGGCTTCTAAACCCTAACTCCTAATATGACTCCTACTACTAACCAACTCCTAATAGGACTCCTACTCAAGACTCCTATTCCTTTACAACTCTTATTCTTCTATAAGAAACAACCTCCTAACCCTAGCCAGCCTCTTCACCTCTTTAATAAGGGTTGGCTTAGGTAGGTTTTACATGAATGTCCCTCTCAATTAGGACTCTCCTAGCTAGAGTCCTAACAGACCCGCCCTCTTCAAATCAGCCTTGTCCTCGAGGCTGACAATTCATGAATTTTGGGAATTTGATCTTCAAGTCATCATAGTTCTCCTAAGTGGCATCTTCTATTGGTAGGTTCACCCACTGTATTAGCACTTTAGTAGTGGGTTATCGTCGTCGAGTCACGATCCATTGATCAATAATGGTACTTGGCTGGGTCTAGAGTTCTCGTTGGATAGTTATATTTGGCGGGTGGCTTTGGGCTGTCTCCAAGCACCTATTTACAACTTTTGTCTCGCCGTCGATTTGTGGGTGATATGCCATACTCCTTTTCAATTTAGTACCCTACATATAGAATAACTTTGTCCAAAATCTGCTCGTGAAGATGCAAGTAGAATTTATCATAAACACAATTCGTCCCTTATAGTATACTTTTTTTGAGTCCCAATTATAATGAGCCACGGAGCTTGGTGCATCCTCCAAATTTTTCATAATCTTACTAGTCTTTGAATCTTCCTGCCATTCCATCTTAATATCCTCAAGGAAGTCGCTGGTCGAAAGTGAAACGGCCGAAACTTTAGCTTGCTCGGGTAGCTGCGAAAGCGCATCTACAAGAATATTCTCTTTCCCCTTTTTGTAAGTTATTTCATAATCAAATCCAAGAAGTTTTGTTACCCATTTTTGTTGCTCGGGATGATATCTTTCGCTCCAAAAAGTACTTGAGGCTTTTATGGTCGGTTTTAATTTCAAATCGTCGACCAATCAAGTAGGGTCTCCACCTCGTTGCTGCGCGCACAATGGCGAGCATCTCCTTATCATATATTGACCTATTTTAATGGGAGGGAGATAATGTCTTGCTAGTGTATGTGAGTGGTCGACCATCTTGCATGAGAATGGCTTCAATTCTGACTCCAGATGCGTCGGCCTCAATAATGAAAGGTCAGTTGAAATCTGGTAGTGTTAGCACCGACGTCGTCGTCATGGCTGCCTTAAGTTTGTCGAAGGAAGCGGAGGCTCTGTCCAACCATTGGAAAACATCTTTTACCGGTAAGGAAGTAAGTGGTGCATTGATCTTTCCATAGTTTTTCATATTTCTCGGGGTAGGCCAATTTTGCATTACTTCAATTTTGAAGGGGTCCACTATCACACCTTCCTCTGATATGATATACCCAAGATATTCCACCTTCTGTTGAAGAAAGCAAAAATTCGTAGTGGTTGTTGTGTGTTCAAAAGGTGGTTTTCGGTATGTCTTCTTCGCACACTCATATTTGATGATACCCGGATCAAAGGTCCAGCTTTGTGAAGATTTGTACTCCCTTTCATCTAGCAATTCATTTGCTATTGGAATAAGGTATTTTTCCTTGATGGTATATCATTGAGAGCTTGGTAATCAACGCATATTCGCCATGTTCCGTCCTTCTTGCGTACAAGTAGCACTAGTGAAGAGTAGAGGTTGCAACTTGGCTGAATAACTCCTATTTCGAGCATCTCTTTTACAATCCTTTCTATTTCATCCTTCTGGAGATGTAGCTATTGATATGGCTGAGTATTTGCTAGAGGTTTGCCTGAAAGAATCGTTATATAATGATCATGCCGACAAGTAAAAGGTAGGTTGTACGGTTCATCAAATATATCTGAAATTTCAGCAAGCAAAGGAAGTAGGTTTGGATCTTCAAATTCTATTGGCTCTCCCTTAGTTTGCTGCTCAAGTTATACCAAAAATCTGCTGCATGCTTTATGCAAAACCTTCTCCATTTGTTGTGTGCAAATCGTCGTTACGTCGCCCCCACGTTTCCCGTTCAGTATCACCTGTTTCTCCTTACTGTAAAATTTCATAATTAGTTGCATAAAATTCCAAGAAATATCACCTAATGTCGTCAACCATTTAATTATGAGCATGGCCTCATGATCATCAAGAGGGAGAAGGAAGAAATATGCAATTATCTCTTGGTAAGGCCTCATGATCAGCAATAGTTTAACTTGCGGGCGCCTACGATCATACTATTAGAGCTAGCCCCAAGAAATTTACCACAAGGTAATTTTGGCAACCCAACAAAGACAATAAAGCGAAAGAATAAAAGAAGCGATAAGAACACCAGATTTACGTGATTCGGTCAATTGACTTTGACCTACATCCACGGACGAAAGAGGAGCAAATCACTACTATAAAAGGGACAATTACAAATACCTTAGAAAGATGTTCCTAGGCCATAAAACACCCAAAAATACTAAACAAGAAAAACCCAAACTATAAGTCCAAACTATTTAACTGAGTGTGGACTTAAACCAAAGTAAATACTTAGGTTTTCTTGTGGTGCATATGACTTCAAAGCTCAGACCCTTATTTATAGTTCCAATACGAGACTATGAGACTTTCTCGATGTGGGACTATGAGACTTGCCAAACTAACAAATCTCCACCTTGGCATGTCCCAATAAAACTTGCTCCACCTTCTTCATAACAGCCCCAATGGGCAATCACCAACAATGAACACCAACCAAGTCCAAGCACTGCTTGAACTTGTAAACCGAACGAGGCTTCGTAAGCATATCAGCTGAATCGTCCTTCGTATGAATTTTCTGAACAAGGACCTTTCCCTCAGCAATAGTATCCCATTTGCATCCAACAATTTTCTTACCCGAAGGTGGCTTCACAAGATCCCAAGTTCTATTCCAATGGAGAGATTCAATTTCTTCATTCATCGCAATCAACCACTTAGTGGAATTATCACAAGAAACTGCATCTGAGTAGGAAGTAGGCTCACCAAAGCATATGCAACCAAATTTGCATATCTTTGTGGTGGTCGAATATCTCTCCGTGATCTATCCTTGGCTATGGAATATTGCTCTTCCTTTGGATCATCTACATTAGTAGACTCGGGACTACCTACTGGCATTCTTTGAGTAGAAGAGTTCGACTTAAAAGAATCTGAACTACCAATCTCAAGCTCCACCTGCTTCTGCGCACTATCATTTGTACAACTAGTAGAATCCTCTTTGGAAGATAACATAAACAATTTATCAAAAGTAACATCTCTACTGATTATAAATTTTGGGGATTTGAGATCAGAACACCATAATCTGTATCCTTTCACCCTAGAAGCATACCCAAGGAAAATGCACTTTTTAGCTCGAGGCTCTAATTTTTCTTCATTTATATGCATGTATGCTGGACACCCAAAAATTTTTAAATCAGAGTAATCAGCAGGAGTACCTGACCAAACTTCCTCCGGAGTTTTAAAGTTAAGTGCTGCAGAAGGAGCGCGGTTGCCCAAAAGTCCTTTGTCAACCCTACATTTGAGATTATACACCTTGCTCTCTCCAAGAGTGTTCTGTTCATACGTTCGGCCACACCATTTTGTTGAGGCGTCAACCTAACAGTGCTATGCCGAACGATTCCTTCATTTTTGCAGAATTCTTCAAAGTCACCTTCATAAAATTCCATGCCATTATCTGTTCAAAGCCGCTTAATATGTTTACCTGTTTGCTTCTCAATCAAAGCCTTCCATTGTTTAAAGGTTAGAAAAACATCATTTTTATGCTTCGGAAAATAAACCCAAACTTTCCTGGAATAATCGTCAATGAAAGTCAACATATACCTAGCACCACCCTTAGACTGAACATGAGCTGGACCCCAAAGGTCTGAATGAATATAGTCAAGAGTACCTTTCGTTTTGTGAACTGCCGGAGAAGTGAAGCTGACTCTTTTCTGCTTTCCAAAAATGCAATGTTCACAAAAATCCAGTGGCCCAGTACTCTGTCCATAAAGTAGACCCCTTTTGCTCAATATGCTCAAACCTTTTTCACTCATAATGCATATGCCATAATTTGGTGATGTTAGAATCAGACAATGATGATGACGAGACTGCAACTGAGACTGTGACAGTAGTTTCCTGCAGAATATATAAGCTACCAGACCTACAATCTTTCATAACAATAAGGGCACTTCTAGAAACTTTCATAACTCCACCTTCAGCTGTGTATTTACACCCAAGAGCCTATAGGGTGCCTAATGAGATGAGATTCTTTTTTAAATCAGGAACATTTCTAACATTAGTGAGCGTCCTCACAATACCATCATGCATTTTAATTCGGATTATGCCTCTACCAACAACATCACATACGGCATTATTGCCCATCAAAACAATTCCACCATTACAAGATTCATATGTGGAAAACAAATCCCTATTAGGACACATGTGATAAGAACAACCTGAATCTAAAATCCATTCATTTTTAGACATCGTCCTGTCATCAATAGCAGAGAAAATATTTCCAACATTCTCATCAGTTGCTACACTAACTTCAGCGGATTCAATAGTTTTCTCAACAAATTTTTTCTTTTGCTTTAATTTATTTTTCAATTTAAAGCAATCAGTCTTAATGTGCCCCATTTTATGACAATATCTGCATTCCAAATTTCTATGTCTGGATTTAGATCTAGATTTAGATCTACTACTATCAAATTCTCTTTTATCCATTCTCCCCCTAACAACCAGACCTTCAGCCTGATTCCCTCTACTTTCCCTAGTGATATTCCTGTCTATCTGCTCTTTAGATTTCAGTATAGATTTAATTTCTTGATACGAAACTGTTTCTTTTCCATAAATCAAAATATCACGGAAATACTTAAAAGATTGGGGAAGAGAACACAAGAGTAACAAAGCCTTATCCTCATCATCAATTTTTGCATCTATATTCGCCAAATCCATAACCAAAGAATCAAACTTATCAAGATGTGAGAGTATAGATGTACCTTCAGTCATCCGAAGCATATATAGACTCTGCTTCAAGTAGAGACGATTCTCCACTGTCCTCTTCATGTACAAGGCTTTAAGCTTGTCCCACATGCTCTTAGCCATAGCCTCCGTAACTACCTCCCGTAAAACCTCGTCAGAGAGATTTAGAATGATGCTTAATCGGGCCTTCTTATCCATACCCGCAAGCTCTTCTTTTGACATATCATCTGGAATGCTCTCGGCTCCCTGTAGTACCAAATGAACTCCGTCTTGAACTAGAATGGCCTCCATCTTAAGTTGCCACAAGCCGAAGTTGACATTTCTGTCGAATTTCTCGACAACAATCTTTGTTATTGTCATCGTTGCCAAAAGATCCCGAAACCAGGCTCTGATACCAGTTTGTTAGAGCTAGCCCCAGGAAATTTATCACAAGGTAATTTTGGCAACCCAACAAAGACAATAAAGTGGAAGAATAAAAGAAGCGACAAGAACACCAGATTTACGTGGTTCGGTCAATTGACTTTGACCTACATCCACGGACGAAAGAGGAGCAAATCACTACTATAAAAGGGACAATTACAAATGCCTTAGAAAGATGTTCCTAGGCCATAAAACACCCGAAAATACTAAACAAGAAAAACCCAAACTATAAGTCCAAACTATTTAACTGAGTGTAGACTTAAACCAAAGTAAATACTTAGGTTTTCTTGTGGTGCATATGACTTCAAAGCTAAGACCCTTATTTATAGTTCCAATACGAGACAACAAGTCTGATTTTCCCGATGTGGGACTATGGGACTTGCCAAACTAACACATACTTCAAAATCCATCCATCGACGACCTTAACGTTAAACCTGTTGCAATTCTCGATAGGTAAGGCTATCTGGATAGTAACCTTATTGTTTAGAAAGTTATTAGTACTGCCCATGTCGATGAGAACAGTGATCGGTTGTTGTTTGAGAAGGCCTCCAACTTTCATCGTTTGCGAGTTTGAGTAGCCAGCTAGTGCATGTACCGTAACTTCAGTCGGTTGTGGCTCTTCTTCTGCATCTTCTTCTTCATGTTCAAGTCTCTCTTCTAGATGTTTAATGACCTCTGCTTCTATTGGTTCAATCATAAGAAGTCTCCCTTTACTACAGCGATGCTCACGACTCCACGGCTCGTCACAATGCCAACATAACCCCTTCGCATATCGCTCCCGAAGCTCTTCTCTTGTTAACCTCCTTGGTGTAGGGACTTGGTCGATAGTAGGGGGGGTTGAGGGCTTCAATATTACTGGTTGAGGAGCGACCCTAGTCCTCTGAGCTTCATGGTTCAATTGCTCCTCTTGATGTCGTGCGAAAGAGATGGCTGCCATAAGCGTATATGGTTATCGCGCTTTAACTTCTCCTCGGATCTCCGGCTTCAAGCCCTCAATGAAGGTCCTCAATAGCTGTTTTTGAGACCAATCATGAGTTTGATTAGATAACCTTTCAAACCTGTTTGGTACTCCTGAATAGTAGAGATTTGTCGGATCTTTGCTAGTTGTCCGTCAATATTCTCGTAATCGGTTGGTTTGAAGCGGATCAGCAATCCTTCTTTGAATTGTCGCCATGAAAAGACTCCATAAGTATGTTCAAACCAGTCAAACCACTGTATAACATCCCCTTCAAGATGTATAGCTGCAATTTTCACCATAGATGCATCCGCGGTTTTATGGTACCGAAAATATCCCTCCGCGCGCGAAATCCAACCAATCGGGCCTCCTTCTTCCCATCTAGGAAAGTCCACTCTCATGCATGGATAGTTGGGGTTGGTCATAGAGCTTCCCCTCTCTTGGAATTCATATCTTTGGGCTTGGTGCGATTGGGCAAAGCTCTCTCCTTGATGTGATTTCTTCGGGCTTAGTGGTCAGCCCAATCTGAGTTCGGTAAAGAGTGTCCTAATCTTATCCTCCATTCGCGCCTCGAAGGCTTCGAATTCAGCATTGACTACCTCCTCATATGCCATAGTATATGCCGTCAAATCTGTGATATTAAGATCTCTCTTTTGTTGTCGGGTTAAAGGCATGTATTGGTTGAGAGAGGTGATGGTCGAAAGGGTTGGTAGATTGGTGGATGTAGGCTACGGTTTAGGCTTGTTTTGTGGCTATTTTGGGTGCAGTTTGAGGGTATGATTTGGTAGAGTTTTAGGGCTGTAGATGAAAGTTTTGGATCTGTGATAGATGGTAGCAAAGGTTTGATAGAAATAAGTGGAAGTTGCAGCAAGTATGTGCTGTCTTGTAAGAGTAGAATTGTCGTCGAAGAAACAACGGTTTCTCGACGTAATTTTCACCAAAAACTTGAGAGAATTGAGGAGGGAATTGATAGAAAAATCACAGTTTATATGAAAGCAAGAATATCTAATTTAATCAAGAAAATTTCGGCAGTATAACAGTAAGGAAATTGGTGCAAGTTGCGATTGCAGAATTCTCGTCGAGAAATTTCAGCGGGTTACAACGAAAATTTGCAGCAACACAAAATCATTTTTAGAGATGAATTTCTTAATAGATTAATCTTAGATGGAAGCCAAGATGATCTATGAAGTGTATAAGATATTTCATTCAAAAAAGATTGCAAATAGATGGGTTAAGGCAACAATATGCGGCTGAAATTTTCTGCAGCATAGATTTTTAAGTATAGCAGATTGGACGTAAAAGATCAGTAGTTTATATTGAGAATTTTTTGATGAAACCAAAGGAAAATCCACTATTAGGAAGTGTTAAAGCTATTATAAAAATTTTGTAGAGATTTGGATAGAAACAACGTAGTATCAAGATAAAAAAAACAGTGTTATGGGGCTGAAATATTACAGTGTAGATTTTCAAGTATAGCAGATTAGATGTAAAATATCAATGGTTTATATTGAGAATTTTTCGACAAAACCAAAGGAAATCTACTGTTAGGAAATGTCGAAGATGTCATAAAAATTTTGTAGAGATTTGGATAGAAAAAACACAATAGCAAGATCAAATAGACGGTGCTATACGGTTGGAATTCTGCAATGTATCTTTCGTCGTAGAGATGAAAACTTTATGACAAAAAGTTTATGCAGCAATATAGGAATAATTTTTTTGGGATTTTCAAATAAGGATAACTAAATTGCAGCAGTAGTAAGGTAGAAAACCAGAACCTGTTGCAATTCACGGGGAGATCAAAAGATGATCCGTGGTGGTGGAGATGACGGTGGAATTTGGCGACGATCTTTTAAGCAATTGTGGGAATTGCTTTGGGCGATTGTGGAGGGTTGATGAATGGTTGTGGAAGGGCAGCGAGATACCAAGAACGCTGCTCTGATATTACGTGTTAGAACCCTTGCAGATTCTAAACTTGGGGTTGATCTCTTTAGGGGATCGGCCTCCTTGGAACTCTATAGGGGTTCCTCCCTCCAAGTTGCTGCTCAAAGGCTGTAGAAAAGATTCATCTATTACTTATCAAAAGAGGAGGAATATATGACTATTTATAGGGCTTCTAAACCCTAACTCCTAATAGGACTCCTACTCAAGACTCCTACTTCTAACTAACTCCTAATATGACTCCTCTTTATAGGGCTTCTAAACCCTCCAAGTTGCTGCTCAAAGGCTGCAGAAAAGATTCATCTATTGCTTATCAAAAGAGGAGGAATACATGGCTATTTATAGGGTTTCTAAACCCTAACTCCTAATATGACTCCTACTTAAGACTCCTACTTCTAACCAACTCCTAATAGGACTTCTACTCAAGACTCCTATTCCTTTACAACTTCTTATTCTTCTCTAAGAAACAACCTCCTAACCCTAGCCGGCCTCTTCACCTCTTTAATAGGGGTCAGCTTAGGTAGGTTTTACATGAATGCCCCTCTCAATTAGGACTCTCCTAGCTAGAGTCCTAACAAACAACCCTTTTCTCCCCCCCCTTTTTTTTTTTTGTCACGTTGCAGCGAGAACACCAAGGATCGCAGCTCTGATACCAAATGATAAGACCCTAAAGTCTTATCATAAAAAAAAGAAGAAGAGAAAGGGGATGATCACTTCGAGGAGATCGGCCTCCTTGATCGCTTCGAATGGATCGGCCCTCCTTGATCACTTCGAGGGGATCGGCCTCCTAGGGTTTGTCAAAAGATAGAATAATATTTTTCATAGATGATCAAAAAGAAGCAGTTACATCTCTATTTATAGAGTTCTGACTTTAGCTAAACTAAACAGACTTAATAAATACGTAGAAAAAAAAAAGAAAGCATAGAAAATAAAAGGATCCTAACAGTGGCCTAGTACGTCCGTAGTCAATGAGTCAAGTGAATTATTACAGAGATAATAATTCACTAAGTTAGAAGGAGTTCTGACAGGTATGACTCACGGCTAACTCGATATTGGGCCTAGAAGGTCACACACATATGGTAGGCATTGCAATGAGTAGATGTTCGGATATGAGATATCCAACGGAGCCCTTGTCTTATTAGATATCCAATAAGCCCCTGAATTATTAGATCCCATGGATGAGATCCAATAAGAGCCCATGAGAGAGTATTGGATAGAGATCCACTAATCTAAAAGGCTTGGGTTATTGGATGCAGATCCAATACCCACTAGGCGAGGATCCATTAGGGTTTGACAGGGGACCTCTATAAATAGGAGGGATTCAGAGCCTCATAGGCTAGAGCCTTTGCTTACCTCTCCTATTCTCCTCCTCCTCTCCACCTCAGAGTAGGCCTAGAGTTTTGAGGAGCGTCGTCGTAGCCCTGCTGTGTGGATCACTGCTAGAGAGGAGGACGCTTGACCTCCTTCACCCTCTCCGAAATATCTGCAAGGAAACAAGGATATACGATCTCCCTAGATAACACAATCTATTCTATATGTAGTTTTAAGTTTCGCGGATTTTACGCACCAATCTTCGCACAACGACGAACATCTCTTTGGGAATTGGGGATTTTGTTTTCTTGTTCTTCCGCTGCGCATATGATGTCGCCCCCAAGATTTCCCAACAATCCAAACCCAATTACGTGCTAACTATGAAATCTAAGACATAATCTGAGCTAAACAAGTCCGTAAGTCTATTCTTCCGACAAGCTTCCAGCGATCTTCCGGCGAACTCCTGGACTTCATGACGAACTTCTTGGTGAGTTCCGATGAGCTTCTCTGGCAAGCTTTGAGACTTCTCGGCTAGTTCCGCCTGAACTTCCGACGAACGTCTAGACTTCCGACGAACTCTCGAACTCCCAACGAAGTCGCATCCTTGACTTTGGGACTTCATTTTGCTACATGCCTTGCTATTGTAGTTAATCCTGCATATGTAAAAACATACTTCGATCTAGACAATTAATACTAAGCATTAATCATGTTGTCCGGCATGTCATTGGTCTCTCAACGCTTCATCCGATTCTTTGGCGCATCGTCCTCTCTTATAGCCTATTGCCTAATCGGCTAGTTGACTTCACAACTCCGATATCCTTGGTGTAATATCCACTCTTCTTGGCCCGATGCCCGAATCCATTGCCCGAAGCCTTCTATCGATACGTTGACTATCCACCGGCTCGACGTCCAATCTTCTAACATGTTTTCCACTGGTAGAACATGATTCTTCCTGCTTTAATTGTCTCATCCTGATCGAATCATCCAGCATCACTCAAAACACAAAATAAAATCATAAACAATTATCAATTGATTTTATCATCATAAAATCATAAATGAATTAAAGGTAGTAAGCAATTAAAGAGGTTTGCAATAAGTAAATGGCAGGAAGTAAATGCAAACCAGAGAACACGCCAATTTTATAGTGGTTCGGTCGTCGTGACCAACATCCACTCCGTCGATTCCTCCTACGTCGAGGTCACCGACATCCACTATTAATCTTCCTATAATAGGCGAAGATCAACCTCCTTCTTACACCCCTCTTCTCTTTTTACCGGGTTTAGGAGACAACCCTTACAAGCACTCACACTCCTCTCTTATAGAATTCTAAACTTAGAGTGGAGGAGGGAATTTCTAAAGAGATTACAGTAGCATTTCTTTACTTTTAAACTCTCTGTGCTTGTATGCTTTAACCGGGAATGAGAGGGGTATTTATAGGCTTCAAGTTGATTCAAAATTGGAGCCTAAAACTTTCCCATCACGGGTTCCCCGGGCATGGGCGATACCACCACCTAGGGGGTAGTGCTGGGCAGTACCACCGCCTAGCACCCTGCCAAGGGTGATACAACCACCCAGATTGGCGGTACCACCGCCTAACACAGTCTCGAAGACTATGCCACGATGGTGAGACTTCTTGGAGCACTATTTGGGCCTCTTATTGGGCCTAACATAGTTCTTACATGGGCCTACCTGACCCCTAATTGGGTTAGCCCAAATCCAAACCCAATTATGTGCTAACTACGAAATCTAAGATATAATCTAAGCTAAACAAGTCTGTTAGTCTATTCTTCCAGCGAGCTTCTGGTGATCTTCCAGTGAACTCTTGGACTTCACAACGATCTTCTTGGCGAGTTCCGATGAGCTTCTCTGGCAAGCTCTTAGACTTCTCGGCTGGTTCTGCTAGAAATTCTAATGAACATCCGGACTCCGACGAACTCTTGAACTCCCAACGAAGTTATATCCTTGACTCTAGGACTTCATTTTGCTTCATACCTTGCTATCATAGTTAATCATACACATATAAAAACATACTTCGATCTAGACAATTAATACTAAGCATTAATCATGTTGTCCGGCATGTCATTGGTCCCTCGACGCTTCGTCCGATTATTCGGCGCATCGTCCTCTCTTATGGCCTATTGCCTAATGGGCTAGTTGACTCTGCAACTCCGATATCCTTGGTGCGATATCCGCTCTTCTTGGCCCAAAGCCTTTTGTCGATACGTCGACCAATCCACCGGCACGACGTCCAATCTTCTGACATGTTTTCCCCCGGCACAACATGATTCTTCCTGCTTTAATTGTCTTATCCTGATCGAAGCATCCTGCGTCACTCAAAACATAGATTAAAATCATAAACAATTATCAATTGGTTTCATCATCAAAATATGAGATTCAATAGGTTGATGGCTTAAAGCATAATATTTTGAGCATTAGTCAATTGTATGACAAAGGATACATCATTAGATTTGAATCTAATGCTTGTATTATTGAAAAACCAGACAAAAACACATCTATGATTGCTCTAAAATAAAATAATATATATACTATTGACATTAATGATCTTTATAATGAATTATGATTTTCGATTTTGAATGACGATGCTTGGCTTTGGTATAGGTGATTAGGTCATGCTAGCATCAAACTAATCTCTCAAATCTCATCTAAAGAACTTGTAAGAGGTATTCCTAACATTAAGTTCATTAAAAATAATGAGTGTGATGCATGTCAATTAGGAAAACAAATAAAAGGCAGTTTCAAACCAAAGAATCAAATAAGCACCTCTAGACCATTGCAATTGATTCATATGATTTATTTGGACCAATTTATACATCAAACCTTGGAGATAGCAAATACGCCTTTGTCATTGTGGACAATTATAGTAGATATACTTGGACATACTTCTTGGCACATAAAAGTGATTGCTTTAAGTATTTTTCTATGTTTTGTAAAATTGTTCAAACTAAAAAAGGCTTTATGATTTCATCAATTCAAAATGATCACGGTGACAAATTTTGAAACCATGATTTTTTAAAATTTTATGAATTTAATGGATACAACCATAATTTCTCTACTCCGAGAAATCCTCAACAAAATGGAATAGTAGAAAGAAAAAATAGAAATTTTCTAGAAATGGCAAGAACCATGTTGAACGAACATAGCCTACCTAAATATTTTTGGACCGAAGCCATTGATACAACATGCTATGTTATGAATAGGGTTCTAGTAAGACTATTATTTTCTAAATCTCCTTATAAATTGTGGAATAACAAAAAACCCAACGTTTTATATTTTAAAGTTTTTTATTATAAATGTTTTATCTTGAATGAAAAAGATGTCTTAGGAAAGTTTGATGCAAAATCCGATGAAAGAATTTTTCTTGGCAATTCTTTTGTTTCTAAAGCATTTTGTATCTTTAACAAAAGAACTTTAGTTATAGAAGAGTCAATTCATGTTGTCTTTAATGAAGTTTTCGAATTTAAGAAAAATGAGTTTGATGATAATCTTAATTTTGATGCTTTGAATTTAAATGAACCCTCTCCTCCAACTAAGAAGCTTCCTTGCTCAAGGAATGGAAGTATGTAGATGCTTATCCTGAGAAGCTAATCATAAGAGACACATCAAAAGGAGTTCAAACTCGTTCTTCTCTTAAAAAATTTTGTACCAACGCCGCTTTTCTTTTTCAAATTGAACCTAAATGCATTGACGAGGCCTTGAAAGATGATTCATGGGTTATCACAATGCAAGAAGAGTTGAACTAATTTGAGAGAAACGAGGTGTGGAAGCTTGTTCCGAGGCCAAATGATCATTTAGTTACTGGTACTAAATGGATTTTTAGAAACAAGCAAGATGAATTTGGTATCGTGGTTAGAAACAAGGCTAGATTAGTGGCCAAGGGTTTTAACCAAGAAGAAAGTATTGATTATGATAAAACCTTCGCTCATGTGGCATGACTACAAGCCATAATGATGCTCCTTACCTATGCTAGTAGTAATAATTTTAAGTTATTTCAAATGAATGTTAAAAGTGTTTTTCTTAATGGCTTTATTTCCGAAGAAGTTTATATTGAACAACCTCTCAGATTTAAGAATGATAATTTTCTGAATCATATGTTTAAATTGAGTAAAGCTCTCTATGGATTAAAATAAGCCTCAAGGGCTTGGTATGAGAGACTTAGCTCCTTTCTTATCTAAAATAATTTCTCTAACGGCAAGGTTGATACTATATTGTTTATTAAAAATTTTAAAAATAATTTTTTAGTTGTTCAAATTTATGTTGATGGTATTATTTTTGGTTCTACAAATGAATCCTTATGTGAATCGTTTGCCAAGAGTATGAGTTAAGAGTTTGAAATGAGTTTGTTTAATGGGTGAACTAACTTTCTTTTTAGGCTTACAAATCAAACAACTTAGTGATGGTATCTTTTTTAGTCAAACAAAATATATATTAGACTTGCTAAAACAGTTTAATATGGATAGTTCAAATGCTATCAATACTCCTATGAGTATCTCCATTAAGTTAAACATTGACGAAAGTGGAGAAAGCTTTAATAAAAATGCTTATAGGGGTATGATAGATAGTTTACTGTACCTCACCACAACTAGACCGGACATCATGTTAAGCATAGGGCTTTGTGCTAGGTTTCAATCTAATCCTAAGCTATCTCATCTTAAAGCACTTAAAAGAATTCTTAGATATCTTAAAGGAACTACTAATCAAAGATTATGGTATCCAAAATCTGAAAACTTTGAACTAATTACTTACATTGATGTGGATTTTGCTAGATGTAGAATAGATAGAAAAAGCACATCCAGAACATGTCAATTCTTAGGTCATGCACTTGTCTCTTGGTCTTCCAAGAAATAAAACTCGGTTGCATTATCTACAACCAAAGCCGAATACATAGCGGCGAGTGCATGTTGTGCACTGTTGAATCTCGGATTTTGATGATGAAATCAATTGTCAATTGTTTGTCTAATCTGTGTGTTGAGATAAATGTGCAGGATTAACTACGATGAAAGTAAGACATGCAGCAGGAGTTGCGCCGGAGTCATGACAATGATCACGTTGGGAGTTCAAGAGCTCGACGGAAGTTCGGACAGTCGTCGGAGGTTCTGCAGGAACAAATCCGAGAAGTCCAGAAGCTTGCCAAAGGAGCTCGTCGGAACTTGCCAAGTGGATCATCGCAAGTCCAGGAGTTTGCCGGAAGTCCGCTAGAGGATCACCGAGGGTTCGTTGGATGATCGACGGGAGTTCGCCGGAAACTCGCCGGAAGAAGCGATTGACGCACCGGAGCAAGCTGCAGAATATGTCTTAGGAAATAATCATAGTTAGCACATTGATTAAGTTAGAAATGGGAGGTGATCCCATTAGCTTAATCTTGGGGCAATTGGGCCCCTGAAAGAATCAAATTGGGCCGAATGGATTAACCCATTCGGACCCTGATTGCTGTGGGAGGTGCAACCGCCCAAGCCAGGAGGTAGCACCGCCTAGACTATGTCTCCCAGCGAGACTAGGCAGTGCAACCGCCCCAGCCAAGAGGTGGCACCGCCCCGGGCTCAGTCTCCGAGCGAGACTGGGCGGTGCAACCTCTTCTGTCAAGAGGTAGCACCGCCAGAGCTCAAGTTTCGAGCTCTGCCAGGCGGTGCAACCTCCCTAGTCAGGCGATGCAACCGCCTGAGCTCAGTCTTCGAGCTCTGGCAGAGAGGTGCAACCGCCCCTGACAGAGGTGGCACCGCCCAGAGGCTCAGTCTTCGAGCTTTGCCAGGCGGTGCAACCGCCCCAGTCAGGAGGTGCAACCGCCTGATCCCGAAATTCCGGGAATTGATAGATTTAAGCTCCAAATTTGAACAGGGTTGGGGCCTATAAATACCCCACCCATTCAGCACTGAAAGCACAGAACACACACTCGAAATCTTGCTATCTTTCTGTGGTTCTTAGAGCTCCAAACTGCTAGTTCTCCTCTTTCTGTTCTTCAAAGTTTGAGTTGTAAAGAGAGGAGAGAAAACTTCTGTAAGGGTTGTCTCCTAAGCCCGTCAAAAGGAGTGAATCTGTAAGAAGGTGGTTGGCCTTCGCCTATTGACGGAAGGCCTCTAGTTGACGTCGGTGACCTCGTCGGTGGAGGAAGCCAAAAGTGGAGTAGGTCAAGATTGACCGAACCACTCTAAATCTCGGTTTGCATTTCCTTTGAGCATTTTACCTTCACTGCAAACTTCTCAATAGCTACTGCCCTCTGTGATTTTACGAACAAGTTTCAACGTTTAGACGTAAATCTACGTTTAGACGTAAATCTGCGTTTAGACGTAAATCTGCTTTTTCGTATGATCATCATATTGCAGATTGCATTTACGTTTTGAGCTTTACTAATACTGCACACTGCCTTTATACTCCTGCTTAAACTGCGTCTTATCTAATCAAGTGATTTACGAATCAGCATTTAGGCGTAAATCAGTTTCTTCGTGCGAATGTCGGATTTCAGTTTGCGCCGATATTCTGGTTTTCATCATAGCTGCAAACTGCCTACTTTGTTTGACTTTAACCTTGATTAGTATCAACTTTCATACAGAAGTTGTTTTTATCATTCAAACGCAGCTTTCAATTTTAATCGCAGAAAGTTTTCCGCTGCACTAATTCACCCCCCCTCCCCTCTTAGTGCTCTCGATCCTAACAATTGGTATCAGAGCACGGTTAACTCTCAAACGGATTAAAACCCAAGAGAGATGGCTTACGCCGGAAACCAAGAGGGCCATTCTATTACACGTCCACCCATGTTTAATGGGACGGACTACACCTATTGGAAGACCCGAATGAGGATCTTTCTTATCTCTATGGATGTTGAACTTTGGAATCTTGTCGAAAATGGTTTTTCGAAGTCTTGTCTTCCAATGATCGATTGGAATGATTTGGAGAAGAAGGCTTTCGCTCTCAATGCAAAGGCTATGAATGCCTTATTTTGCGCACTTGATAAAAACGAGTTTAATCGTGTTTCGATTTGTGAAACTGCATTCGATATTTCCCACACACTCGAAGTGACTCATGAAGTCACAAGTAGAGTGAAAGAGTCAAAAATCAATCTTTTGTTACACTCTTTCGAACTTTTCCGAATGAAACTGAGTGAGACTATTGGCGACATGTTTACCCGTTTCACGGATGTCATCAACGGTCTAAAAGGACTCGGAAAAAGTTTTTCGGATTTTGAGCTCGTAAATAAGATTCTAAGATCCCTTCCTAAGAGTTGGGATCCTAAAGTCACTGCTATTCAAGAGGCAAAAGATCTAAACAACTTCCCTCTTGAAGAACTAATTGGGTCATTAATGACATATGAGATGACTTGCAAAGCTCATGAAGAGCAAGAAGACATCCTTCCAAAGAACAGGAAGGATATGGCACTTAGAACTTTGGAAGACCACTTGAAAGAAAACTCAAGTGATGAGGACTGTGACGATGACTTGGCACTTCTAACAAGAAAATTTAAAAAATTCATTAAAAGAAACAAGTTTAAGAATGACACTAAAAATAAACTTGAACCCAAGAAGGACCAAGTTATTTGATATGAGTGCAAAAAGCCGGGACACTACAAGAGTGATTGTCCCCAAGCCAAAAAGAGAACAACAAAGAAAAAGGCGCTCAAAGCAACATGGGATGATTCGAGCGCATCCGAAGAAGAGGAGTCCAACACCGAGCAAGTTGCTCATTACGCCTTAATGGCCATCGGAGATGAGGTAACGAATTTATTAGATGCTGATTTATCTTTCGGTGAATTATTAAATGTCTTCCATGACTTATTTGATGAATGCAAGATTATCAATAGAAAATACAAATTGCTAAAAAAGTTGCATGATAGTCTTACTTGTGATTTTGATAAGTTAAAAACTGAATATCATGATAGTTTAAATTCATGTATCAAATGCCATGATCTAGAAACTCTCCAAAAAGAAAACCTGCTACTTAAGGACACCTTGAAGAAATTCGAGGTTGGTAGCAAGTCATTGAACATGATCCTTGCAAACAAGGGTCACGTTCCAAAAAGGAGTGGAATTGGATTTGTGAGAAGTCCTCACCTAAATCCAACCACCTTCATAAAAGGCCCCATCTTACATGTTCAACACCAAACCAAATGCAACTTTTGTTGCAAATTTGGACACAAGACGCATTATTGTCTATTCAAGAAAATAAGTCCAAACAAACTGACTTGGGTTCCTAAAGGAACAATGATAAACTCTATGCAATATGATAAACAATGTAGATCTATCTTTGAGGCACCCAAAAGCAAATGGGTACCTAAAAATCATCCTTTCTTGTAGAAACTCACACCATCGCAAGCTAGGAGCAAGAGATGGTACCTTGATAGTGGATGCTCAAGGCATATGACCGGAGATCCATCTCAATTCTCTAAGCTCACTAGCATAGACGAAGGCTATGTCACCTTCGGAGACAACAATAAGGGTAAAATCATAAATGCGACCTAGATACAATCCTGTTCAGAATTAGAAACGTATGATTCCCAAATTCACATATCCCTGGATTTTCGAACCCATCAATTTCATCCATTCATAACCTTCGAATTTAACTCTGTATCATGAAATGACTAACTCTGTCATGAACTTGCAAGACTTATCAACTTGAAGAAACTATCACAAACATGTGTACGACATTAAGAATGTGCACATTAAAAATCTACCTTGATCGTGCAAAAGTCCCTATCTTAAAATGAAAATTCTTACGTAATTACGTAAGTAAAAGTTGATTGCTGTGAATGAAAATTCTCCTCAAGATAGAAAAATTCTCAGATCAGAACAAATGCTCACCAGGCGGTGGCACCGCCCCAGTTGGAGGTAGCACCTCCAGCTGTCACGTGTTGCGAGCGGTTGCACCGCTCCAGCCAAAGGTGCAACCGCCCGTAACTCTGCCCCTTTATAACTCAAGCTAGGGCCGACGGTGAAACCGACCCCAACTCATTTCCTTCCCTCTTCTACTCTCCCAAGCCTCCTCCATCCCCAAATACCCTTCATTTCGAAGCAAAGCATCAACATTCCTTCCCTCTCTTGAAGATCTCATTAAGGTACTCTCTAAGAAGCCCTTAAACTCTGTTTCTTGATTCATTTACTTTTGCTCATCACTATTATTCTAAACAGCAGTAGTTATGGGATCTAGAAGGTCCTCAAGGGACAAAGGAAAGAGGAGATTAGTAGAAGACTTTGATTCCACCCTTTTCGATTCAAAATACCATGCTGAAAAATTTTCCTCTTTTGAACTTAGGAGTGTCAACAAGGGAAAATACGTAGATTTAAGTGAGCTAAGAGACTTAGAGACAATCTAGTGGTTTGCAAACTTAGATCTACTCCCTATATTACAAATTAATGAACCCATCTATCCAAGACTAGTAAGATTGTTTTACAACAACATACTAGTAGATGAAGAAGAAAGGATGTCCACCTATCTCTTAGGACAACACATTTCAATTACGGATAGATTCATTTGCGACATGATAGGCATTCCCATGAAAAGAAGAGGACTTTACTTTAAAGGATCATGGGATGATGAAAATGTTGGAACAACATACGTTGAAGCCCTACAAACAATTTTTGCCAATCCGAACTTAGCATTTGTTCCTAAAAGTTGTGAACATTTACTGCCTCTAAACACTAAGGTACTTCATCACATCCTAACTAGCATCATTCTTCCTAAACAATATCATCATGATGAAGTAAGCCAATTAGAATTAGGAACTATGTATATGATCATGAAAGGACATGATATCTGTCTTGGTTATCTTATCCAACAAAACATGTTAGAACTATCTAAGAAAGACATGATGCTCCCATATGGTGGAATAATAACTAGAATAATGAAAGCCTACGATATTCTAATACCACCGGAAGAAGAAGTAATAAAAGTAGATAGATTCAGCATAATTAATAAAAATCTACTTCACCGATTAAGATGTTTTTATAGAAACGATAACTGGGTTAGAATGCCAAGAAGAACTGATCCCCCTCAACCTGAACCAGAACCGAAAACACCAGTCTTTAGGGGTACCCAATCTCCTCCGATCTGTCCCTTTGAGGAAACACATCCATTTGAGCAAACTCACACGTCATCTGTCGAAGATATTGGGATTCGAATGGACCGATTCGAACAAAGACAAGAACGGCTTGAACATCGACAAGATCAAATCCTAGCTGAGCTACAGCAAATTCATCGACAATTTGACTCTTTATTTAGGTACTTTAACTTTCCACCTCATGAATGAGCTTGTATGAACACAATCATCCGCTGTTGTTATAAACTCCTCATGATGGACTTTGTCTTTAATATGATATGTTGTAAACTCCATATTTACCTTGATCTGTGAGCATATGCAAAGTTACAAACATCTCTTGTTGTTTATCTTGGATTTTACATTGAAACTAAATGTTTTGAAAACCTTGTGCCTTGATAAATATAAAGTGACATACCAATGTAGTTGATAAGTCAGTAATATGACATTGATATGAAACTGATATTTTTACAAAATCTCTAAGTGAAGAACAATTTGATTTTATAAGAAGAGAATTAGGAATGTTGATGTGTCCGAATACTTAAACTAGCTAAAATTATTTTTCGGACTTTATTGAATGATCAAATCACTTGATTAGTATTACATGCTTTGGTATCACTTGATCAAATAACATGTTGAAAATTATGTTTTGGAAAAGTTCATTTCATTTTCGGATTTGCTTAACAATTTGAATGCTAAAAATCGGATTTTCCTGTACACTTTTATGTAAATTTTTTTTGGAAAAATGAGTTTCCTCTTTCATGCACAAAGAATTATAACATACAAGGAGAAGAGGTATTTAAAGCATTATACGTGTCATGCCTTCCTTTATGTGCTTGATAACCTGCTTATATTGTTCTCCTGGAATCACATCTACCATGCTTTTTTGTTGATGACAAAGGGGGAGAAATATATGAATTGATATGTTTGCTATCACTGATGTTGATATGGTTGCTATCACTGATGCAGATATGTTTGCTATCACTGATGTTGATATGGTTGCTATCACTGATGCTGATATGTTTGCTATCACTGATGTTGATATGGTTGCTATCACTGATGCTGATATGTTTGCTATCACTAATGTTGATATGGTTGCTATCACTGATACTATGATTAAGCCATACTTGTATCACCAAGAAATATATGATTGCTATCATTGCTATATGCCCTGTATCAAGATATCAAACAAAAATTTGCATCGTACGAACTGATATCTTACCATGTGATGCAATGCTACACTTGCTAAATATTCGAAATGTGAATATCATGTAATGATATCAAAATCTTGCTTCACAGCTTTACATGTCGATATCTTACAATATGATGAATTGCTACAATAACCATCATTAAAACTTGTTATATTTGAAAATGAATGTCAAGCCTTGACATCATCTTCAAAGAGATACATCATGATAGGAATCATGATGGGAATATGTCTCTTGAATTTATAAAGTTTTTAAATTCAAGAAGTATGGCATATAGACAGGGGGAGTTAAGGTAAACTCCATTATCAATTGATTGTCATCATCAAAAGGGGGGAGATTGTTGAATCTCGGATTTTGATGATGAAATCAATTGTCAATTGTTTGTCTAATCTGTGTGTTGAGATAAGTGTGCAGGATTAACTACGATGAAAGTAAGACATGCAGCAGGAGTTGCGCTGGAGTCATGACAATGATCACGTTGGGAGTTCAAGAGCTCGACGGAAGTTCGGACAGTCGTCGGAGATTCTACGGGAACAAATCCGAGAAGTCCAGAAGCTTGCCAAAGGAGCTCGTCGGAACTTGCCAAGTGGATCGTCGCAAGTCCAGGAGTTTACCGGAAGTCCGTAGGAGGATCACCGAGGGTTCGTCGGATGATCGACGGGAGTTCGCCGGAAACTCGCCGGAAGAAGCGATTGACGCACCGGAGCAAGCTGCAGAATATGTCTTAGGAAATAATCGTAGTTAGCACATTGATTAAGTTAGAAATGGGAGGTGATCCCATTAGCTTAATCTTGGGGCAATTGGGCCCCTGAAAGAATCAAATTAGGCCGAATGGATTAACCCATTCGGACCCTGATTGCTGTGGGAGGTGCAACCGCCCAAGCTAGGAGGTAGCACCGCCCAGACTATGTCTCCCAGCGAGACTAGGTGGTGCAACCGCCCCAGCCAAGAGGTGGCACCGCCCCGGGCTCAGTCTCCGAGCGAGACTGGGCGGTGCAACCTCTTCTGTCAAGAGGTAGCACCGCCAGAGCTCAAGTTTCGAGCTCTGCCAGGCGGTGCAACCTCCCCAGTCAATCGGTGCAACCGCTTGAGCTCGGTCTTCGAACTCTGGCAGAGAGGTGCAACCGCCCCTGACAAAGGTGGCACCGCCCATAGGCTCAGTCTTCGAGCTCTGCCAGGCGGTGCAACCGCCCCAGTCAGGAGGTGCAACCGCCTGATCCCGGAATTCCGGGAATTGACAGATTGGAGCTCCAAATTTGAACTGGGTTGGGGCCTATAAATACCCCACCCATTCAGCACTGAAAGCACAGAACACACACTCCAAATCTTGCTGTCTTTCTGTGGTTCTTAGAGCTCAAAACTGCTAGTTCTCCTCTTTCTGTTCTTCGAAATTTGAGTTGTAAAGAGAGGAGAGAAAACTTCTGTAAGGGTTGTCTCCTAAGCCCGTCAAAAGGAGTGAATCTGTAAGAAGGTGGTTGGCCTTCGCCTATTGAAGGAAGGCCTCTAGTTGACGTCGGTGACCTCATCGGTGGAGGAAGCCAAAAGTGGAGTAGGTCAAGATTGACCGAACCACTCTAAATCTCGGTTTGCATTTCCTTTGAGCATTTTACCTTCACTGCAAACTTCTCAATAGCTATTGCCCTCTGCGATTTTACGAACAAGTTTCAACGTTTAGACGTAAATCTGTGTTTAGACGTAAATCTACGTTTAGACGTAAATCTGCGTTTAGACGTAAATCTACTTTTTCGTATGATCATCATATTGCAGATTGCATTTACGTTTTGAGCTTTACCAATACTGCACACTGCCTTTATACTCCTGCTTAAACTGTGTCTTATCTAATCAAGTGATTTACGAATCAGCATTTAGACGTAAATCAGTTTCTTCGTGCGAACGTCGGATTTCAGTTTGCGCCGATATTCTGGTTTTCATCATAGCTGCAAACTGCCTGCTTAGTTTGACTTTAACCTTGATTAGTATCAACTTTCATACAAAAGTTGTTTTTATCGTTCGAACGCAGCTTTCGATTTTAATCGCAGAAAGTTTTCCGCTGCACTAATTCACCCCCCCTCCCCCTCTTAGTGCTCTCGATCCTAACATGCACAAGTTGTATAGATGAAAAATACATTAGAAGATTATAAGATTCACCTTAAGAAAATTTCCATAAAACGTGATAACACGAGTGTAATATGTTTAACAAAAAATCCTATTCAACACTCTAGAACTAAATATATTGACTTAGGCATCATTTCATAAGAGATCATATTAATAACCATGACATATCTTTAAAGTTTATTAATACGAAACATCAATTAGCCAATATCTTTACAAAATGAAGAATAATTTGATTTTATTAGAAGAGAGTTAGGAATGTTAAATTGTTTGAATGTATGAGTTTGTTGTATTTATTTTCCGGACTATCTTCCTCTTAATTCATCTCATGAATGTAGCTTTCATGAATTTATCTTGTTTTTATCTTCCTCTTAACTTGGTATCAAATTTGCTTTATACACTTGCTCCATTACTTAATGACTTTTGATACATTTAATCACTCATAGAATTCATTGACAAATGCATCTCTCACATATTTCACTTTTCTAAATTTTTAAAGAGAAATGGATTTGATTTATGAAATTTTATTCGTGAAGCTCCTCTCCCATGAATTTTTCCTTACTCTTCTCATGAAAGATGAATTTTATGAATTTTTAGTGTGTGATGATTACTTTTAAGAATGTCCATTTGATTTTACATAGATATCTTGATCCTTTTCATGAATCCCTTCTCTTTGTTAAAATTGAAGCATAATTTAATAAAACTCATTTATTGTTTTGAATTTGACTTGATTCAAATCATTTCATAAATTTGGTTCTTAATAGATTCCCTCCTTACCTTTCTTCCTCTACTTCTTATTTTTATGACAAAGGAAGAAAGAAACTTGCACATTTAAAGAAGAACCAAAAAGCCCTGAAGTAAAAATATTAGCTTATCTATAAAGGTTATCATGCAAAGCTTTTGCTTACCTTCCTTTATGGCTTTGATAAATTGGTGTGAAACTTGCTTAATTTTGTTACCATATTGCATTATTTAATGGTTCTCCTTTTTATTGATGACAAAGGAGGAGAAATATGACAAATTGATGACAAATTGAATGTTTAAAACAAATGTATAAAATATATCTTGACATAAATGCTTGAAACATATTAAAATATATTTCATATGCATTATAGATACTTAAAATGTTTCATAAATGCTTGATAAATATCTTTTATTATGATAAGATATCATGAGCTCAACTTACTATTTACAATTGATATCTTGCCATGGAATGATGAATTGTTATCTTTATCATCTTGCTAAATTTTCATATTTAAAATTTGCATCATACTTGAAAATGATGATTGGCTATCATCATTGGACTTGAAAATGGATGTCAAGCCTTGACATCATTTTTTTTATATACGTGATATCGTATTTTGAAATGGTAAATCATAATAAGTATCATGATATGTATGTTGATAAGAATATAACTTATCAGTTTGATGCTTAAATTCAAAGGCCTTGAATTCTAGAGTATCTTTTCTCAAGAATGACATATAGATAGGGGTAGTTAAGGTTAACTCCGTCGATTATCAGCATCAAAAAGTAGGAGATTGTTGAATTACGGATTTTGATGATGAAATCAATTGGTAAAGTGTTTGATTTAATCTATATGTTGAGATAAATGTGCAAGATTAACTACGATAATAGTAATGCATAAAGCATATGTTGGGGCGGAGTCAAAATTGGATGATACATCGAAGATTCAGATGATGTGCTAGAAGTTTGTCGGAAGCTCACCGAGAGTTTGTTGGGAGCTCACCGAGAATTTGTAGGAAGATCATTGAGAGTTCGTCGGGAGTTCGCTAAAAGTTCATCAGGAGTTCATCGAAAGTTCGTCGGAAGATCGCTAAAAGAACAATCGACATACCGGATAAGAGATTGCTTGTTTAAGTATCTTAATTATCATAGTTAGATCTCAAGTTGAGTTAGGATTGGGAGGTAATCCCACTAACTCAGTTAGGGGCCAATTGGACCCTTAACAGGGTTGAACTAGGTTGGTTGAACAGCCCATTCAGTACCTAAAGTCACGGCCGACAGTGGCACTGCTAGGGTCGGCGGTGGCACCGCCTGGTGAATCAGTCTCCCAGGTGGTCTGGGTGATGGTACCACCCAAACTAGGCAGATGTACTATGGGTAATTAATGGTGCCAAGCGGTGGTACCGCCCCTATCAAGCGATCGTACCACCCACACTGAGCGGTGGTACCGCCCAATGTCAGTCTACCGGTGGTAGTACCACCCAATAATAGTGGTGGTACCGGTAATACCCCGAAATCTAAGGATGTGATACTTTTTTGCTTCAATTCTGAAGCCATTGGGGCCTATAAATACCCCACCATTTTCTTCATAAAAGGGCACAAAAGTGTGAACAATATCTTCAAATCTTGGGGTGTTAAAAGTGTTATAAGAGTCCAAAGAGACCTCCTTCCTTTCTAGTGTTGTGTGTTGAATCTCGGATTTTGATGATGAAACCAATCAATATGAGTTTATGTTTTAATTTGCGTTTTGAGTAACGCAGGATGCTTCAATCAGGATGAGACAATTAAAGCAGGAAAAATCATGTTGGATCGGAGGAACATGTTAGAAGATTGGACATCGGGCCGGTGGATCGGTCGACGTATCGATAGAAGGCTTCGGGCCGTGGATTCGGGCATCGGGGCAAGAAGAGCGGGTATTATGCTAAGGATATCGGAGTTACGGAGTCAACTGGCTGATTGGGCAATAGGCCGCAGGAGAGGACGATGCGCCGAAGAATCGGACGAAGCGTCGAGGGACCAATAACATGCCAGACAACTTGATTAATGCTTAGTAGTAATTGTCTAGATCGAAGTGTGTTTTACATGTGTAGGATTAACTATGATAGTAAGAGATGAAGCAAACTGAAGTCCCGGAGTCAAGGACGCGACATCGTTGGGAGTTCGAGAGTTTGTCGGAAGTTTGGACGTTCATCGGAGGTTCTGGTGGAACCAGCCGAGAAGTCATGGAGCTTACCAAGAAGCTTGTCGGAACTCGTCAAGTGGATCGTCACAAGTCCAGGAGCTTGCCAGGAGTCCGCTGGAACATTGCCGAGAGTTTGTCGGAGGTTCGCCAGAAGATCGCTGGAAGAATAGACTTACGGACTTAGTTTAGCTTAGAATATGTCTTAGGAATCGTAGTTAGCACATAACTGGGCTTGGATTGGGCCAACCCAATTATGGGCCAACTAGGCCCATGTAAGAACTTTGTTGGACCCAATATGAAGCCCTAACAATGTCCTAAGAAGACTCACCATCGTGGCACAGTCTTCGAGACTATGTCAGATAGTGGTACCGCTAGTCTGGGCGGTTGTACCGCCCCTAGCAGGGTGCCAGGCGGTGGTATCGCTAGTCTGGGCGATGGTACCGCCCAGCACTGCACCCCAAGCAGTGGTACCGCCCAGGACAGTGTCAGTCAAACTAACACTGGGCAATGGTATCGCTTGTGCCCGGGGAACCCGGGATGAGATGTTTTTAGGCTCCAAGTTTGAATTAACTTAAAGCCTATAAATACCCCTCTCATCCCTGGTTAAAGCATAAAAAAGCACAGAGAATCTAAAAGCAAATAAATGCTACTGCAATCTCTTTAGAATTCCCTCCTTTACTTTTAAGTGTTAGATTTATGTAAGAGAGGAGTGTGAGTGCTTGTAAGGGTTATCCCTTAAACCCGGCAAAAGGAGAAGAGGGGTGTAAAAGGTGATTGGCCTACGCCTATTGAAGGAATGCCTCTAGTGGACGCTAGTGGCCTCGACGAAAGAGGAATCGGAGGAGTGGATATAGGTCACGATTGACCGAACCACTATAAACTGCAGTCTTCTCTGGTTTACATTTTATCCTTGCTATTACCTTACGACAAACCTCTTCAATAGCTTACTGCCTTCAATACTTTTACAAACTCGCTTTCAAGTTAAGTTTCCGAAAATGGTTTTATGTCAGAAATGGTTTCAACGTACGAATGCAGTTTTAATTGTCGAAAGTTTTCTGCTGCACTAATTCACCCCCCCCCCCTAGTGCTCTGATCCTAACAATTCGTATCAGAGCCTCGTTTTTCAAATTTGGTTTAACACCCAAATTAAAATGGCTCTTTTCGGCAACCAAGAGGGTCACTCTCTCATTCATCCTCCCTTTTTTAATGGGATGGACTACACTTATTGGAAAACTCAAATCTGAGTTTTCTTGCTTTCGTTGGATTTGAATTTATGGCACATTATCGAATCCAGTTTTAAAAGGTCTTCTCTTCCAATGAAAGATTAGAATGATTTGGAGAAGAAGACATTTTCTTTAAATGCTATAGCTATGAATGCTCTATTTTGCGCCTTAGACAAAATCGAGTTTAATCGGGTTCGACATATGGCACACTCTTGAAATCAAACACGAAGGCACAAGTAGTGTAAAAGATTCTAAAATAAATTTTTTGATGCACAATTTTGAGATGTTTCGTATGGAACCAAGAGAGACTATTAGAGACATGTACACCCGTTTTACGGATGCCGTCAATAGTCTAAAAGGACTTGGTAAAACCTTTTCAAACTTTGAACTTGTTAGTAAAGTTTTACACTCACTCTCTAAAACTTGGGATTCAAAAGTAATCGCTATTCTAGAATAAAAAAATTTAAATACCTTTTTGATCGAAGAACTTATCGGGTCTTTGATGACCTATGAATTGACGTGCAATGCACATGATGAACAAAACCACCTTCTAAATAACAGAAAGGATTTGGGACATAGAATATTTGAAGACCACTCGAGCATAAGCTAAAGTGATGGTGAACAAGAAGTACTCACTAAGAAATTTAAAAAATTTAAGAAACAAAAATTTAAGAACAAAAAGAACGGAACTACTTGCTTTGAACGCAAGAAGAAGAACACAAAGTGGGATGAATCGAGCTCCTCCGAAGACGAGGAGAAAATCAAGAAAGGCGAGGTGGCAAACTACGCCTTAACGACATTCAACGATGAGGTAATCAAAATACCTTTAATTTATTTCGAAATTACATAATATTTTTCATAATGCATTTTCCTTTTTTATTTAGTTTAGAATTAATTTTCTTAAAAATTACATATTTAAAAATGAAAATGCAAAAATTATGATCATGCTAGTAATTTTGAAAATGATAATGAAAATTGCATGTTTAATGAAAATGCAAAAATAAAATTGGATCATGCTTACCTTTCTAATGATTTTAAAAATAATCATGAAAATTGCATGTCTTATGAAAATACAACAAAATGTAAGATTTAAATGTAATGATAATTTTATGTATGTTTTTGTAAAATTTCTTCTTGATGATTTCCAATTTTGATTGAAAAATGATTAAAAATACCTTATGAAATCATGCTATATGTGGTTAAGAAGTAATAATGTGTATCATTGTTATTTCTCGATTTTGATTAAATAAAATCATGTTTGATTTGAAGTAATGCATAATGATGTAATGAAAATATTAAATGTTTTGATACTATGATTGACTATTTTATGCATGAGATTTTAAAAGTTATAAATGATGATTTGGTCTTGATGGTTTTTATGATGAAATTCATTTTTCGATCCTAAACGTCGATGCATATTTTTATTTGGCATAAAAGAAAAGAACATGAATTAAAACAACTAAATCACATGAATTAAAACAACTAAAAAGTGGAAAGGTTTCTTCTTGAAAAAATTATTTTTCTGACTTTATTGATTTTTCAAAAAGGGAAATTAATGAATCTATTTATATTGCTTTTTTGAATCTCTTGAAAATGATCTTGATTTGATGATTTAAATGAGCTTTATCTTGATTTTTTAAAATTTATAAATTGAGATTTCTTATGCTTAAGTCAAGATTTTATATGCATGAATTAATATCTTATTCTCTTACAAGATTGAATGAATTCTATCTTTTTCATGGTCTCCTAAGAATTCTTTATGTTATTTATTTTAGAGGAAATTGTTTATGTGTTCTCTCATAACATCTTTTAAGGTTTATGACTTGAATTCTGTTATATAAAATTCTTTGAATATATGAAATACATCTCATCACCATGTTCTTTTTGATATTCTTCATGTGATGATATGAATGCTTGAAACACTCATGATATTATTTTGATGCATGCAATGATAAAATATTCATGATGAAAAATTGTTTTGATATTCACATCTTGATTTTTTCATCTTTGTTACCTTACCTTTGTCATAATTTGAATGTATGAAATAAAGGGTCTTCCCTTCTTTTTAACGATGACAAACGGGGAGCAAAACGTGCTAGAAAGCAAATTTGCTAGCTTGCACAATTCGAAAAGAGGCAAACTTGTTGTGCTATCTTACAAAACTCAAGAGAAGCAATGTTTGCCAAGTTACACATTTCAAAAAGTGGCAAAATAGTCCATCTTGCATATCTCAAAAGATGTAAAATTTTATTAAATTTTTTATGTGTAAAATTTGATAGCTTGCATACTATACATTTGCATACCAAAAGTAATATATTGCCTATCTCAAGATGCAAAACATGCTAACTTGCACTTTGCAACGGAAGCAAAATTGCTAGCTCAAACATTAAAAAGGAAGCAAAAATTTACTAGCTTGCAACTTGCACATTTCAAGAAACAAGAGTTGCTTTCTTAAACATCTCTAATTTGCTAGTTTGCATGATGTAGGACTTGCTATCTTGAACACTACAAAGAAGTGTTATCTTGCCTATCTCAAGAAGCAAAAATGCTAAACTTACATATCTAGCAAAAGTTACAAACTTGTATAACTTTAAATTTTTGCTAGCTTGCATGATGATAAAAATGGATATTATGTTTTTCATGCCATGTATTGAACTTAGATATCTCAACACCTAGAAAGTGGAACTTCTCCTTTTTGTTGATGAAAAAGGGGGAGAAGTATATTGATGTCATGCATGATTTGATCATGACATGTTGCTTGGATTCTTGAATCCAAAAGTTTCTATCAATATGGCATATTGATAGGGGGAGTTTGTTTAAAGTCCGGGAGTTAAGGTTAACTCCATCGTCGATTGGTTGTCATCATCAAAAATGGGGAGATTGTTGAATCTCATATTTTGATGATGAAACCAATCAATATATGTTTATGTTTTAATCTATGTTTTGAGTGATGCAAGATGCTTCGATCAAGATGAGACAATTAAAGTAGGAAAAATCATGTTGGGCCGGAGGAACAAGTTAGAAGATTGGACGTCGGGCCGGTGGATCGGAAGACATATCGATAAAAGGCTTCAGGCCGTGGATTTGGGCATCGGGCCAATAAGAGCGGGTATTGTGCCAAGGGTATCGAGTTGCAGAGTCAACTATCCGATTGGGTAATAGGCCACAGGAGAGGACGATGCGCCGAAGAAACGAACGAAGCATCAAGGGACCAATGACATGCCAGACAACTTAATTAATGCTTAGTATTAATTGTCTAGATCGAAGTATATTTTACATGTGTAGGATTAACTACGATAGTAAGACATGAAGCAAACTGAAGTCCCAAAGTCAAGGACGCGACATCATTGGGAGTTCGAGAGTTCGTCGGAAGTCTGGACGTTCGTTGGAGGTTTTGACGGAACCAGCCGAGAAGTCGCGGAGCTTGCCAAGAAGCTCGTCGGAACACACCAAGTGGATCGTCGCAAGTCCAGGAGCTTGCTGGGAGTCCGCTGGAACATTGTCGAGAGTTCGTCGGAGGTTCGCCGGAAGATTGTCGGAAGAATAGACTTACGGACTTAGTTTAGCTTAGAATATTTCTTAGGAATCGTAGTTAGCACGTAATTG